>NC_084742.1:71075313-71187813 GCF_033978785.1 Entelurus aequoreus
TTGGCATCACAACATCTTATTTCATTTTTTTTAAATGTATTTTATGTTTATTAACTCAGGAAATACGTCCCTGGACACATGAGGACTTTGAATATGACCAATGTATGATCCTGTAATGACATGGTATCGGATTGATACCCAAATTGGTGGTATCATCCAACACTAATGTAAAGTATCAAACAACAGAAGAATAAGTGATTATTACATTTGAACAGAAGTGTAGATAGAACATGTTAAAAGAGAAAGTAAGCAGATATTAAAAGTAAATGAACAAGTGGATTAATAATTCATTTTCTACCACTTGTCCTTAATAATGTGTACAAAATAATAGAATAATAAATGACACAATATGTTACTGCATACGCCAGCAAACTAATTAGGAGCCTTTGTTTGTTTACTTACTACTAAAAGACAAGTTGTCTAGTATGTTCACTATTTTATTTAAGGACTAAATAGCAATAATAAACATATGTTTCATGTACCCTAAGATTTGTTGTTTTTTCTGGTCCACTTTATTCAGAAAAGTACCGAAAAGTATCGAAATAATTTTAGCACCGGTACCAAAATATTGGTATCGTTACAACACTGCTCCATACACAGTGTGGAGCCGCTCCACTAAGTTAAAAAATAATCACCTCCATTTGACAGTAGCATTCGTGGTTAGAGTGTCCGCCCTGAGGTCGGTAGGTTCTGAGTTCAAACCCCGGCCGAGTCATACCAAAGACTATAAAAATGTGACCCGTTAGCTCCCTGCTTGGCACTCAGCATCAAGGGTTGGAATTGGGGGTTGAATTACCAAAAATTATTACCGGGCGCGGCCACCGCTGCTGCTCACTGCTCCCCTCACCTCTCAGGGGGTGATCAAGGGTGATGGGTCAAATGCAGACAATAATTTTGCCACACTTAGTGTGTGTGTGTGTGTGACAATCATCGGTACTTTAACTTTTAACTTTAATTACCATCAAGTAGCATTATCACTGGAGGACGAGGCTCAACATTTTGACACGCCGAGAGAAAGCCAGGAATATAGGCGTGCTAGTCGCTAAGAAACAAGTGCATTCACTTTGCATCACACAATATTGACGGCTTTGTTTTCCTCCACCTGCACTGAGGCATCCTTGCACACACCAATCACCGCATTGATTACGGCGCCGTTAAGGAGCCCCCGGTCGTGCATCACGACACCCACACTTGGGTGCAGCCGGGGCCAGGAACGTGGAGGAGAAAGCAACGGAGGCCGCTGAGACCACCGCCCGCGCTTTAGTATGCAGCTCATGTAGTCTCTTTGTGTTTGCATGTAGCTGAGGAAAATCGTCTCAAATCAGCAGGGGCGGCCGCATGGATTAGAGCCCAGGAACACATCCTGCATGTTAAACCAGGGGGCGCCGCCCCGAGGGGACATGAATTGTGAGAGTGAGCCGGGCTGTGGTAAAGACAAGCGAGGTCGTGGTCTCACATGGACAATTATGGATATAAATAGGACTTCTTATGATGCTGAGCAACTTCTGAATGTATCACATAATATACTGTATGAAGCAGGGATATCTAAAGTGTGGCTGTTGATGAATGTTTTAACCTAGGGGTGTCAAAGTCATTTTAGCTCAGGGGCCGCATGGAGGAAAGTCTATTCCCACGTGGGCCGGGTCAGTAAAATCATGGCATGATAACTTAAAAATACGACAACTTCAGTTTGTTGTGTGAATGCTCCAAATTATTCATTCACACGTGGTTTTCTACACCAAAATTAGGGATGTCCGATAATGGCTTTTTGCCGATATCCGATATTCCGATATTGTCCAACTCTTTAATTACCGATACCGATATCAACCGATACCGATATCAACCGATATATGCAGTCGTGGAATTAACACATTATTATGTCTAATTTGGACAACCAGGTATGGTGAAGATAAGGTACTTTTTAAAAAATAATAAAATAAGATAACTAAATTAAAAACATTTTCTTGAATAAAAAAGAAAGTAAAACAATATAAAAACAGTGACATAGAAACTAGTAATGAATGAAAATGAGTAAAATGAAGTGTTAAAGGTTAGTACTATTAGTGGAGCAGCAGCACGCACAATCATGTGTGCTTACGGACTGTATCCCTTGCAGACTGTATTGATATATATTGATATATAATGTAGGAACCAGAATATTGATAACAGAAATAAATGGGGGAGGGAGGTTTTTTGGGTTGGTGCACTAATGAAAGTGTATCTTGTGTTTTTTATGTTGATTTAATTTTAAAAAAAAACAAAAACGATACAGATAATAAAAAAACCGATACCGATGATTTCAGATATTACATTTTAACGCATTTATCGACATCCCTGACCAAAATGCATCTATTTATTCATTTTCAACTTTTTCTTCTCCAGATTTTGGTGCGCTCTACCTTCCACATTCAAAAAATTCCCAGATTTCCCAGAATTCCAGGTTTTACGGGACATTTTTCCCATTCAAAATGAATTGGCCATTTTTCAAACTTTCCCCATTTCCACATTTTTCAACCGATTCAAACCATTTCACCAACAACACATTCCACCATCCTGGAAATTTAAACTACTTTTTTTCAAGTTCAAGAAAATTCCAGGATTTTCCAGAATTCCTGGTTTTCCAAAGCTCTATTTCCACCCTTCGTTCTGGCGACTACTCTTTCCACACGTTTTAACACATTTCAACCATTCCCTCGTCAAAATCTTCCTCTTAATCAGGACAACAAACAAAGTCGTTTTTTGAACTGGAAAAATTCCCGGTTTTCCCGAAATTCCAGGAATTTCGTAATACCATTTCTCAATTCAACATGTCACTACTTCAACATTTTTCGACCGATTTAAAAAATTCCAACACCAACCATTTCAACTCATTCAGACCATTCAAGTTTGTTTTGTTTACCATTTTTTTTAAAAAGTCCCGCTTTTCCCGAAATTCCCTAATTTTTCCCAATTGAAATCAATGGGACATTCTTCAAAGTTCCATAACTCCCACATTTTTTATCTCATTCAAACTGTTCCAACTTCAAACTGTTCAGCCCATTTGGGAATAAAGGGCTTTCCCTTGGAATTGAAATTCCCAGATTTCCCAGAATTCCAGGTTTTCCGGGACATTTTTCCCATTCAAAATGAATTGGCCATTTTTCAAACTTTCCCCATTTCCACATTTTTCAACCGTTTCAAACCATTTCACCTTCAACACATTCCACCAGCCTGGACATTTTTTTTCAAGTTCAAAAAAAATTCCAGGATTTTCCAGAATTCCTGGTTTTCCAAAGCCCTATTTCCACCCTTCTTTCTGGCGACTACTCCATCCACATTTTTTAACACATTTCAACCATTCCCCCGTCAAAACATTCCTATTAATCAGGACAAAAAACAAAGTCGTTTTTTGAACTGGAAAAATTCCCGGTTTTCCCGAAATTCCAGGAATTTTGTAATAACATTTCTCAATTCAACATGTTACTACTTCAACATTTTTTGACCCGATTTGAAAAATTTCAACACTAACCATTTCAACTCATTCAAGTTGGTTTTTATACCATTTAAAAAAAAAAGCCCACTTTTCCCGAAATTCCCTAATTTTTCCCAATTGAAATCAATAAGACATTCTTCAAAGTTCCATAACTCCCACATTTTTCATCTGATTCAAACTGTACCAACTTCAAACTGTTTCGCCTATTTGGGAATCCCAGGCTTTCCCTTGAAAAAATCTAAAAATTCCCAGATTTCCCAGAATTCCAGGTTTGCCGAGACATTTTTCCCATTCAAAATGAATTGGCCATTTTTCAAACTTTCCCCATTTCCACATTTTTCAACCGTTTCAAACCATTTCACCTTCAACACATTCCACCAGCCTGGACATTTTTTTTTCAAGTTCAAAAAAAATTCCAGGATTTTCCAGAATTCCTGGTTTTCCAAAGCCCTATTTCCACCCTTCTTTCTGGCGACTACTCCATCCACATTTTTTAACACATTTCAACCGTTCCCCCGTCAAAACATTCCTCTTAATCAGGACAAAAAACAAAGTCGTTTTTTGAACTGGAAAAATTCCCGGTTTTCCCAAAATTCTACTTCAACATAACCCGGGGGCTACTAATGAATGTTTTAACCCAGGGGTGTGAAAGTCATTTTAGCTCAGGGGCCGCATGGAGGAAAGTCTATTCCCACGTGGGCCGGACCAGTAAAATTATGGCATAATAACTTAAAAATACAACAACTCAATTTCACCGACATTTCACCATCCTGGAAATTTAAAGTACTTTTTTCTCAAGTTCTAAAAAATTCCAGGATTTTCCAGAATTCCTGGTTTTCCCAACCCTATTTCCACCCTTCTTTCTACACCTTCCACATTTTTCAACGCATGTCAACCATTCCACAGTCAAAACATTCCTCTTAATCAGGACAAAAACGAAGTTGTTTTTTGAACAGGAAAAATTCCCGGTTTTCCCATAATTCCAGGAATTCCGTAATACCATTTCTCAATTCAACATGTTACGTCAACATTTCTCGACCGGTTTGAAAAATTCCAACACCAACCATATCAACTCATTCAGACCATTCAAGTTGTTTAACATTTTCCAAAAAATTCCCACTTTTGACAAAATTCCCAAATGTTTCCCAATTGAAATAAATGGGACATTCTTCAAAGTTCCACAACTCCCACATTTTTCATCTGATTCAAACTGTTCCAACTTCAAACAATTCAGCCTGTTTGGGAATTGTGTGCACTACTTCAACAATTCTAAAAAAAAAATTCCAGGATTTCAGTTCAACTTCAGCAATCACACGCAATTCCTTCAGGAATTGCCTCATCTAGTTTTCTTTGTTTTACTTCGGCCCAAAATAGACCGAGGACGTACTGAAAATGTACATATCACAAATAATCCTCCGGACAAAACACTTCAAGTTAGTTGAAAATTCAGAGGAATAAATTGGTGCAGTTTCAAAAACACAGCCCATCTTGGATTGAACAAACCAAATTAAGCTAAAATAATAAATAAATAAATAAATAAATAAATAAATAAATAAATAAATAAAAAGTCTTCTATGTATCGACTATCTCATTTGTCATCTCCATGTTCATGTTCTTTAAATATTGCACAGAAGACAACATGTTCACAGAAATATATCAATGTGGAGTGTCTCATGCAGCTTTTGAGGTGTGAATTGATTAACGTGGACCCCGACTTAAACAAGTTGAAAAACTTATTCGGGTGTTACCATTTAGTGGTGAATTGTACGGAATATGTACTGTACTGTGCAATCTACTAATACAAGTTTCAATCAATCAATCAATCAATGGTTACCAATTGTTTATTTTACTCCTGCTGCTTAGTATACATCCAAACTATTTGCTTGCCTGACAGAATCGCTATTGCGACATCCACGGGACACATTTAAAACCGCAGTTTCTTTAATTAAAAAATACAGCTCAATTTTACACTTGAATTCATTAAAACTGTTTGAGGGTTGCATGTTTGACATCCCTGTTTTAACCTTTAGAAAAAAATGTTTAAAAAAATAATAATTAAAAAGTGGAATAAAAGAGCACAGAGGTGAAAGGTAAATAGAAAAAAAAATTGCAATGTTGACACTACTAATACAAAGCTGCCTGCTATTTTTTCTTTAAAGCTGTAATTGCTCAAAAAATAATAATGAATAAAAATCAGTGTCGGTATGAATCATCGTCCTAATCAAATGTTCAATTACTTCACATCAAATATTCCACTCAAATATTTTTGCCATAGAAAAACCCCCCAAAAAACATGATAAAATAAAATAAAAACGTATAATCTACGGATAGATCTGAAGTCATTCTCAAACAGTTCCTCTGGGGGAACATGTTGTTTTTTTGCCGTACTGGAATATGATGAAGTGTGTGTCGCACTCGGCTTCATTGTAACCACGGTGGGAGGCGAGGAAATGCTGGTGTGTTGTTTCCTTTAATGTTAATAAACTAACAGTGTTATGCAGAAGTAGACAAATTATGCTATTTGTAGTCACGGTGGAGAGTGGGGGGGCAAAAAATATTTTCTTCTCCCTAGGGGGGGGCGTGACAGAAAATAATTGAGAAGCCCTGATCTAGAGATTTAAGTGTTGAGAGTAAAAAAAAGATGTAAGTCTTCTTTTCAACACTTTTACGAGTTGTAGCCCTTTTGTATCCCCATTTTTTGTCATTTCTCAAAAAATAATAATGAATCAAAATCAATGTTATGAATTATTGACCTATTTAAGGCTCCAATTGCACTGCAAAAAGTCAGTGTTCAAAAACAAGGGAAAAAAAATACAAAAATGAGGGGTATTTTATTTGAACTAAGCAAAATTATCTGCCAATAGAACAAGAAAATTCGGCTTGTCAAGACTTTCCAAAATAAGGAAAATTAGCTAACCTCAATGAACCCAAAAATACCTTAAAATAAGTATATTTTCACTAATAAGTGCACTTTTCTTGGTAGAAAAAAAAGAGACCTTTTTGCTCAATATGTTGAAAAAAATTCTTTAATTAAGTCTAACAATAGAAAAGCGCAATATAAAATCTAATAATTATTATTATATTCTCTTCATGTCTGCTTCCCATGCTGTTGTTTTTAGTTTTAGTTTGTATCCAATCAGAATTCAGCTATCTTATGTTGCCATGCTGTACCAAATCTGCCCGGGGCCTTCACAATCAACAATGCTGGCGTCTGTGCACTGTAAGTGAACGGGGACATACAGTTGATAGACAGTTGCGATAGCCAATCAGATCACGAGTTGTTGACAGTCAGGCCTTCTAGATGGCCTCACGTTGAACGTGACATTTACGCGTCCTGTGATTGGATACTCATCAGGACCGTTAGCGGATGAATTTGAGAACACATACAGTTGATGGACAGTTGCGATAGCCAATCAGATCACTAGTTGTAAACTCTTGTTGTTAAAGTATGTCATGCTTGTCGTTTAATGAACATTGCTACATGTGTATTTGTCGCCATCCTGTGGTCAGGGCAGTTAATGTATCTTTGAGAAGTGTGTACTTTGAATTCGTTTAAGGCAGGAGTCACCAACCTTTTTGAAAGCAAGAGCTACTTCTTGGGTAGTGATTCATGCGAAGGGCTACCAGTTTGATACACACTTAAATAAATTGCCAGAAATAGCCAATTTGCTCAATTTACCTTTAACTCTATGTTATTATTAATAATTAATGATATTTACACTTAATTGAACGGTCTAAAAGAGGAGAAAACACAAAAAAAATTACAATTAAATTTTGAAACATAGTTTATCTTCAATTTCGAGTCTTTAAAATTCAAAATTCAACCGAAAAAAAGAAGAGAAAAACTTAAAAAAAGAATTTATGGAACATCATTAGTCATTTTTCCTGATTAAGATTAATTTTAGAATTTTGATGACATGTTTTAAATAGGTTAAAATCCAATCTACACTTTGTTAGAATATATAACAAATTGGACCAAGCTATATTTTTAACAAAGACAAATCATTATTTCTTCTAGATTTTCCAGAACAAACATTTTAAAATAAATTCAAAAGACTTTGAAATAAGATTTAAATTTGATTCTACAGATTTTCTAGATTTTGCCAGAATAATCTTTTTGAATTTTAATCATAATACGTTTGAAGAAATATTTCACAAATATTCTTCGTCGAAAAAACAGAAGCTAAAATGAAGAATTAAATTAAAATGTATGTATTATTCTTTACAAAAAAAAACAAAAAAAAAATTACTTGAACATTGATTTAAATTGTCAGGAAAGAAGAGGAAGGAATTTAAAAGGTAAAAAGGTATATGTGTTTAAAAATCCTAAAATCCTTTTTAAGGTTGTATTTTTCCTCTAAAATTGTCTTTCTGAAAGTTATTAGAAGCAAAGTAAAAAAATTTATGAATTTATTTAAACAAGTGAAGACCAAGTCTTTAAAATATTTTCTTGGATTTTCAAATTCTATTTGAGTTTTGTCTCTCTTAGAATTAAAAATGTCGGGCAAAGCGAGACCAGCTTGCTAGTAAATAAATAAAACTTAAAAAATAGATGCAGCTCACTGGTAAGTGCTGCTATTTGAGCTATTTTTAGAACAGGCCAGCGGGCTACTCATCTGGTCCTTACGGGCCACCTGGTGCCCGCGGGCACCGCGTTGGTGACCCCTGCTTTAAGGGCCTAAGACCCATCGTCTTCAACAAATCATCAAATCAACAAATTATTCTACAAATCAACGCTTTTTTCCGATGGAATTGAGCGATTTAATCAAAAATGTTGCAGGCCCTTCCATGGTTGTCGTCGCAATTATTCTCTTTCCCATGTTTTGTGACAAAAAGTGACAAAGGTCCTCATTTAAATATGCAAATGCAGCAGAGGGGGAAAAAGCGAATGCGTGTTATTTTTTTTTCCCTTTTCAATATTTTCCTGTAAGGGAAACAATGTGTTATAATCTACATAGAGCTGCTTCTCAGCAAGCCCTCCACTCATTTGTTCCCATCACCGCCCACTCCCTCTCACATAGATACTTCCGGATACTAGACAGAGATGCTCTTTTATCTGTCTCCCAGCTCCTGGGGGAGTGTGTGTTTGTGTTTGTGTGTTTGTGTGTGTGTGTGTGTCCCACTGTGAATGTTTTCACTGTGTCACCAAACAGGAAGTCCCCTCCAGCGGCTACTACATCGATGGCATGCATGAATTCACACAATGCTCAGACAAGAGAGGTGGGATTCGCTCGTAAAAAAAAAAAGACTCATAAAAAAGAGGATTTAAGGCTAAAGCTAAGCCAAAGTGAAGAGCTCAAAGGGTAAATGTTAATGTCTGGTCGGCATGATGGGCGTGTCTCGTCGGGAAACGTTATTTTACTCCGGGGAGGAATGCTTGTACATTTCCGGCTTATTAATGCAAGTCCGTAATGTCACACCGGAGGACCTTACGCAACGTAATCCATCTTTTCATTATTGGCCGTCGTCTCTACATTTAACAATTGCAAGGAAGTCGATTTACAAACCCCGTTTCCATATGAGTTGGGAAATGGTGTTAGATGTAAATATAAACGGAATACAATGATTTGCAAATCCTTTTCAAGCCATATTCAGTTGAATATGCTACAAAGACAACATATCTGATGTTTTTTTTTGTGCAAATCATTAACTTTAGAATTTGATGGCAGCAACACGTGACAAAGAAGTTGGGAAAGGTGGCAAAAAAGACTGATAAAGTTGAGGAATGCTCATCAAACACTTATTTGGAACATCCCACAGGTGAACAGGCTAATTGGGAACAGGTGGGTGCCATGATTGGGTATAAAAGTAGATTCCATGAAATGCTCAGTCATTCACAAACAAGGATGGGGCGAGGGTCACCACTTTGTCAACAAATGCCTAAGCAAATTGTTGAACAGTTTAAGAACAACCTTTCTCAAGCAGCTATTGCAAGGAATTTAGGGATTTCACCATCTACGCTCCGTAATATCATCAAAGGGTTCAGAGAATGTGGAGAAATCACTGCACGTAAGCAGCTAAGCCCGTGACCTTCCATCCCTCAGGCTGTACTGCATCAACAAGCCACATCAGTGTGTAAAGGATATCACCACATGGGCTCAGGAACACTTCAGAAACCCACTGTCAGTAACTACAGTTGGTCGCTACATCTGTAAGTGCAAGTTAAAACTCTCCTATGCAAGGCGAAAACCGTTTATCAACAACACCCAGAAACGCCGTCGGCTTCGCTGGGCCTGAGCTCATCTAAGATGGACTGATACAAAGTGGAAAAGTGTTCTGTGGTCTGACGAGTCCACATTTCAAATTGTTTTTTAACGAGATCAGCCAGGGAACCCAACTAGTTAACTGCTTAAACGGGTTGCCACAGCCACTGTAAGTAACTATTAGCGCTCAGCATGCCTTCAAACTTCTGTTGCAGTTCCTAAACAATCCCACTAAACTAACATACTTCTCAAAAAGAATCAGCCAGGCAGCCCGACTAATCTTTGCCTCAATAGACTGACGTAGGGATTGTGAGTGAACTAAAATTAGCGCTGTATGCTGATGCATTTTGAAAACTGCCACAAAACTATCATAATGATTCACAAGAAGCCTGACAAGTTTTCTGCCTAAAGGGGTGCCACCGTAATGATTGTTCGTAAACAACATGTGCACTGTGTTCTGTTGCCTCCCAAGAACCAGCCAGCTATAGAGACTGTGAGTAAACAGCAATTAGCATTCTACAGCTGTACAATTTACAGTATCTTGCCTCTCAATAACCGTCTCAGAACTTACATACTCATAGCAGGAAGCCCGCAGAGTTTTCTGCCTTAACGGGCTGCCTTAATGATTATTGGTAGACACAATTATCGCTCTGTTGTGCTGCTAGTCAAACACCTGTCACCAAACTCACATAAACATATTTTTTATTTTTCAACAAGAATCGGCCAGGCAGCCCCTGACTGGTTTCCTGCCTCAACGGGCAGCCATAGTGATTGGAAGTGAACAAAAATAGTACCGTGTTCTGTTGCCTTTTAGATGACTGTCACCAAACTAAAATATTTGTATTCCTCAACAAAAAACAGCCAGGCAGTCTGACTAGTTTCCTGCCTAAACGGGCGGCCATGGTGATTGGAAGTGAACAAAAAGTAGCGCTCTGTTCTGTTGCCTGTCAAATGACCGTCACCAAGGTAACATACTACCATTTCATAACAAGACTCAGTCAGGTAGCCTAACTAGTTTCCTGCCTAAACAGGCTGCCATAGTGATTGGAAGTGGAATAAAAGTAGTGCCTTGTTCTGCTGCCTGTCAAATGAACCATAACCAAACTAGCATACTCTTATTCCTCAACAGGAGTCCGCCAGGCAGCCTGACTAGTTTCCTGCCTAAACGGGCTGCCATAGTGATTGGAAGTGAACAAAAAGTAGTGCTCTGTTCTGTTGCCTGTCAAATGACCGTCACCAAGGTAACATACTACTATTTCATAACAACACTCAGCCAGGCAGCCTCACTAGTTTCCTGCCTAAACGGGCTGCCATAGTGATTGGAAGTGGAAGAAAAGTAGTGCCTTGTTTTGCTGCCTGTCAAATGAACCATAACCAAACTAACATACTCTTATTCCTCAACAGGAGTCCGCCAGGCAGCCTGACTAGTTTAATGCCTAAACGGGCTGCCATAGTGATTGGAAGTGAACAAAAGTACTGTCCTGTTCTGTTGCCTGTCAAATGACCGTCACCAAGGTAACATACTCCTATTCCTCAACAAGACTCAGGCAGGCAGCCTGACTAGTTTCCTGCCTAAACAGGCTGCCATAGTAATTGGAAGTGAACAAAAAGTAGTGTCCTGTTCTACTGTTTGTCAAATGAACCATAACCAAACTAACATACTCTTATTCTTCAACGGGAATAAGCCAGGCAGCCTGACTAGTTTCCTGCCTAAACGGGCTGGCATGGTGATTGGAAGTGAACAAAAGCAGCGTCCTGTTCTGTTGCCTGTCAAATGACCGTCACCAAGGTAACATACTGCTATTTCATAACAACACTCAGCCAGGCAGCCTCACTAGTTTCCTGCCTAAACGGGCTGCCATCGTGATTGGAAGTGAAGAAAAAGTAGCACTTTGTTCTACTGCCTGTCAAATGAACCATAACCAAACTAGCATACTCTTATTCCTCAACAGGTGTCCGCCAGGCAGCCTGACTAGTTTCCTGCCTAAACGGGCTGCCATAGTGATTGGAAGTGGAAAAAAAGTAGTGTCTTGTTCTGTTGCCTGTCAAATGACCGTCACCAAGTTAACATACTACTATTTCTCAACAAGACTTTGCCGGGCAGCCTGACTAGTTTCCTGCTTAAATGGGATGCCAAATTGATTGGAAGTGAACAAAAGTAGCACCCTGTTCTGTTGCCTGTCTAATGACCGTCACCAAGTTAACATACTCCTATTCCTCAACAAGAATCAGCCAGGCAGCCTGACTAGTTTCCTGCCTAAACGGGCTGCCATAGTGATTGGAAGTGAGCAAAAGTAGTCTCCAATTCTGTTGCCTGTCAAATAACTGTCACCAAGGTAACATACACCTATTTCTCAACAAGACTCAGCCAGGCAGCCCGACTAGTTTCCTGCCTAAACGGGCTGCCATAGTGATTGGAAGTGAACAAAAAGTAGCACTTTGTTCTACTGCCTGTCAAATGAACCATAACCAAACTAGCATACTCTTATTCCTCAACAGGAATAAGCCAGGCAGCCTGACTAGTATGTGGGCTCTGTAGCGAGGATGTTGTTGTGGCTTGTGCAGCCCTTTGAGACACTTGTGATTTAGGGCTATATAAATAAACATTGATTGATTGATTGACTGACTAGTTTCCTGCCTAAACGGGCGGCCGTAGTGATTGGAAGTGAACAAAAAGTAGTGTCCTGTTCTGTTGCCTGTCAAATGACCATCACCAAGGTAACATACTACTATTTCATAACAAGACTCAGCCAGGCAGCCTCACTAGTTTCCTGCCTAAACGGGCTGCCATAGTGATTGGAAGTGAACAAAAAGTAGCACTTTGTTCTACTGCCTGTCAAATGAACCATAACCAAACTAGCATACTCTTATTCCTCAACAGGAATAAGCCAGGCAGCCTGACTAGTATGTGGGCTCTGTACCGAGGATGTCGTTGTGGCTTGTGCAGCCCTTTGAGACACTTGTGATTTAGGGCTATATAAATAAACATTGATTGATTGATTGATTGATTGACTAGTTTCCTGCCTAAACGGGCTGCCAAAGTGATTGTAACTAAAAAATAAAATAAATTAAAAAAACTAGCGCCCTGTTCTCTTGCCTGTCAAATGAAGCGTGACCAAAGTATCATTCTCATATTCCTCAATAATTTCATACTCTGCACCTTTTTCAACAGGCACCATTCAGCACTTCCACAAGCAGCTTCTATCAGAAACATTACAAGCCGCAGTAAATGGAGACACCTCCGTCTCACCGTCAGCGTCTGCAATCGTTGGAATCTGTCTGCAAGCTGTCTCACACACACACACACACACACACACACACACACACACACACACACACACACACACACACACACCACCAGGGGGGACGGGCGACTATAGATTTCCAAGCACTGGCAATCTCAAATAACCTGCCAATCAATGGGCGCGCTTCAATTAGTCAATCCCGTGTGTTTTTTGTGCCTCTTTGTGCTACTCGATAGTCGCTCTCAAAGCAAACCCAAACCCGAGAGAAAGGAGTGTTATCTGCTACCCAAACATTTAACCCCTGAAGCACCAAAGAAAGAGGAACACGGTCGATGTTTACCCCAGACATCCGTCACAGAGTCTACACGGACAAGCCAAAAGAAACATTTCAGTCTTTAATGCTAAAATAAACCCTCTTGTTTCTGGTGGAGTAGAGTATGTGGTGGTATGTTTGGTAATTGCTCGGGTTACATCGATATTTGTACTCAAGCTTATTAGGTCGACAGGGACAATTAATTAATTATGGCACAAAATCACTTATACCCGTGATCTTGTCCTTTCGGTCATAACCCAAAGCTCATGACCATAGGTGAGGATGGGAACGTAGATCGACCAGTAAATTGAGAGCTTTGCCTTCCGGCTCAGCTCCTTCTTCACCACAAAGGATCGATACGGCGTCCGCATTACTGAAGACGCCGCACCGATCCGCCTGTCGATCTCACGATTCCACTCTTCCCTCACTCGTGAACAAGACTCCCAGGTACTTGAACTCCTCCACTTGGGGCAGGGTCTCCTCTCCAACCCGGAGATGGCACTACACCCTTTTCCGGGTGAGAACCATGGACTCGGACTTGGAGGTGCTGATTCCCATCCCAGTCGTTTCACACTCGGCTGCGAACCGATCCAGTGAGAGCTGAAGATCCTGGCCAGATGAAGCCATCAGCCATCATCTGCAAATAGCAGAGACCTAATCCTGCAGCCACCAAACCAGATCCCCTCAACGCCTTGACTGCGCCTACAAATTCTGTCCATAAAAGTTATGAACAGAATGGGTGACAAAGGGCAGTCCAACCCTCACTGGAAACGTGTCCGACTTACTGCCGGCGATGCGGACCAAGCTCTGGCACCGATCGTACAGGGAGCGGACCGCCACAATCAGACAGTCCGTTACCCCATACTCTCTGAGCAATCTCCACAGGACTTCCCGGTCGAATGCCTTCTCCAAGTCCACAAAGCACATGTAGACTGGTTGGGCAAACTCCCATGCACCCTCAAGGACTCTGCCGAGAGTATAGAGCTGGTCCACAGTTGCACGACCAGGACGAAAACCACACTGTTCCTCCTGAATCCGAGGTTCGACTATCCGGCGGAGTCTCCTCTCCAGTACACTTGAATAGACCTTACCGGGAAGGCATTTGCACAATATTGGTATCACAGGGCGCATTGGATTATAAGGCGCACTGTCATACAGGTTTTCTTCCTACATTTAAACACTTCCTTGTGGTCTACCGAACATATAATGGTGGTTCTTTGGTCAAAAAGTTGCATGGATTATGTTTCACAGACCACTTTCCCGCCGTCTCTTCAGATTGCGCCGTTTTGTGGCCACGTTTTATTTACGTGGCTCCATTTCGACAGCGTCTTCTCCCCGCTATCTTTGTTGTACCGGTAGTTTTTTAGCGCTCCCATGGCGAGTCTACTGACAGATATAAGTTAGAACTGTACGCTACTTTATATTAGAAATGGCAAAAGCGGAGGATGAATGCCCCACAACAAGAGGATAGGGAAAAAAGAAGGAGATTATTGACCACAATGGTGGACACGTGCGGATTTTTCAGGACTTATGCAGATACCAAATACACATCAGCAGGTACCAATAGGTAAGGAAAGTTGGTTTTGCATAATATTGCGAAACAAAACGGCAAATAATGTCTCTTAATAGATTCCATTTTGGGGTCCTTATACACACACGTTAATAATACCCGTATGTTGAAGCACAGTACGTCTGACTATGGTAGACCTAATGCTCAAGCGTTGTGGCTTTGTAGCTTTACCAAAGTCGTACTAAAACATTTCGACAGATTTTTGAGTGCTGTGCGTAATGTTCTATATCCTTAATAAAACAACGTTTTGGTGTTGCTTGCTTACGGGTACTTGCTAGCGTCATCTGAAACTGGGTATTAGTTAAAGTAACTACGCAAAAAAGGGGGGAATTCAAAAGGTTTATACTTCATCCCATTACCCTTTTGAGATATGTTTAATTTAATTGAATTTTCTTAATTTAATTTAATTTTCTTTTTTTGAGAAATAATAATATTGCCATTGAGTGTTGTCTGGAGATATGTACGTATATTATATACTACATGTATGATATGGAACTGACTATGACATTAACTCAATAAACAACAACAACAACATTTATTGAACAGGCGTCAACCTGCAGTCCACATTAGGGCTGCAACAACTAATCGATTAAATCGATTGAAAACGATTATTAAAATAGTTGCCGATTAATTTAGTCATCGATTCGTTGGATCTATGCTATGCACATGCGCAGAGTTGTTGTTTTTTTAATAAACCTTTATTTATAAACTGCAACATGTACAAACAGCTGAGAAACAATCAAAATAAGTATGGTGCCAGTATGCTGTTTTTTTTTTCAATAAAATACTGGATAGGATAGAAATGTAGTTTGTCTCTTTTATCCGATTATTAATCGATTAATCGAAGTAATAATCGACAGATTCATCGATTATCAAATTAATCGTTAGTTGCAGCCCTAGTCCACATGTATCTCTTTTGTGTGACTGCCATCTGCTGGTCACACTTATCATTACACCATATACCAAATACAATTTCTTTCAGGTCGGTAAGCACAACCACAATTAATATGTACATGAGGCGTACCGGGTTATAAAGTGCATTGTCGATTTTTGAGAAAATTAAAGGGTTTTTAAGTGTCTGCCTTATGGTCAGAAAAATATAGAAATATAATCGTATTATTACTCATAATTGTTGTTATTATTTTGATTGTTTTTAAAAAAAAAAAAATTTAATAATTAAAGGTAACACCCAGTGTCTTGCCATCATGTCAGTTAGGAGTGAAAGAGGCGGGTGACGGGCAGGACACGTTACTTAACATCCAGGTGAGACATCAACAAGCTGACAGCGAACAGGTCCTTCCTTTCAGGTGCACACACATACACACACACACACACACGCACGCACGCGCACACACGCAGTGATCTCCTGGGAGGAATTAAATGCAATCAGACAGGCCGACATAAAGCTCTTAAAGTGTGGAGAAACCAAAAAAAAGGAGAAACAGGCCACAAAAAGGTGATTTTTACCATGCGACACAGTATCACAATGACACTCCATGATGATAATAATAGTAAATAGGGCTGCAACAACTAATCGATTAAAATCGATTATAAAAATTGTTGGCGATTAATTTAGTCATCGATTCGTTGGATCTATGCAATGCGCATAGGCTTCTTTTTTTTTAATTTAATTTCATTTTAATTTTAATTTTTTTAATAAACTGCAACATGTACAAACAGCTGAGAAACAATAATCAAAATAAGTATGGTGCCAGTATGCTGTTTTGTTTTCAATAAAATACTGGATAGGATAGAAATGTAGTTTGTCTCTTTTATCCGATTATTAATCGATTAATCGAAGTAATAATCGACAGATTCATCGATTATCAAATTAATCGTTAGTTGCAGCCCTAGTCCACATGTATCTCTTTTGTGTGACTGCCATCTGCTGGTCACACTTATCATTACACCATATACCAAATACAATTTCTTTGAGGTCGGTAAGCACAACCACAATTAATATGTACATGAGGCGTACCGGGTTATAAAGTGCATTGTCGATTTTTGAGAAAATTAAAGGGTTTTTAAGTTTCTGCCTTATGGTCAGAAAAATATAGAAATTTAATCGTATTATTACTCATAATTTTTGTTATTATTTTGATTGTTTTTTTATTTAATAATTAAAGGTAACACCCAGTGTCTTGCCAACATGTCAGTTAGGAGTGAAAGAGGCGGGTGACGGGCAGGACACGTTACTTAACATCCAGGTGAGACATCAACAAGCTGACAGCGAACAGGTCCTTCCTTTCAGGTGCACACACACATACACACACACACACACACACACGCACTCACGCACGGGAGGAATTAAATGCAATCAGACAGGCCGACATAAAGCTCTTAAAGTGTGGAGAAACCAAAAAAAAGGAGAAACAGGCCACAAAAAGGTGATTTTTACCATGCGACAGTATCACAATGACACTCCATGATGATAATAATAGTAAATAGGGCTGCAACAACTAATCGATTAAAATCGATTATAAAAATTGTTGGCGATTAATTTAGTCATCGATTCGTTGGATCTATGCTATGCGCATAGGCTTCTTTTTTTTAATTTAATTTCATTTTAATTTTATTTTTTTTAATAAACTGCAACATTTACAAACAGCTGAGAAACAATAATCAAAATAAGTATGGTGCCAGTATGCTGTTTTTTTCTTCTTCAATAAAATACTGGAAAGGATAGAAATGTAGTTTGTCTCTTTTATCCGATTATTAATCGATTAATCGAAGTAATAATCGACAGATTAATCGATTATCAAATTAGTTGTCAGTTGCAGCCCTAACAGTAAATAATCAGTTGACAATTGTGAGTGGGGATTAGAAACCTTTGAACTTTGATCCTAACGGTTTTTTTTTGTTGTCCAGGTCTTCAAAAGCAAAAGGGTTCTTTGCTTAAAAGGCGCGGCAACTTTATTCCAAAGCGTTCTAAGGTGTTCCGTTGACCTTTTATAGAGATGACAAGGAGCATGTACCAATTTGACCGCGGCTCCCTTTGGATAGTCTGTTGAACATTCCTCAACAACAACAAAAACAAGTCAATAGGAATCCTATTCGATATTACAGTATTTTTCTAACCATAGGGCGCACTGCCGATGAGTGGGTCTATTTTTATACAAAAGGCGCATAAAAGGGTTCATTTTTATTTTTATTTTATTTTTATTTTTTTTTATTTTTATTTTCTAAATGTAAAAGACTTCCTTGTGGTCCACATAACATGTAATGGTGGTTCTTTGGTCAAAATGTCACATAGAATTATGTTTTACACACCATTTTCAAGTAGCTTTCTGAGCGTCTCTTTAGTATGCGCCGTTTTGTGGGCGGGTCTTATTTACGTGGCTCACCTTCGGCGGCGTCTTCTCCCCGTCATCTTTGTTGTAGCGGTGTAGCGTGCAAGGACGGGAGTGGAAGAAGTGTCAAAAGATGGAGTTAACTGTTTTAATGACGTTCAGACTTTACTTCAATCAATAATAATATTGATTGAAAAAAAAAAAAAAAAAAAATCTGTATCATGAATCAATTTAAGTGGACCCCGACTTAAACAAGTTCAAAAACGTATTCGGGTATTACCATTTAGTGGTCAATTGTACGGAATATGTACTGTACTGTGCAACCTACTAATAAAAGTCTCAATCAATCAATCAATCAATAACGGAGCAGCATCTCATCCGTGGCTCACTAGTGCAACAACAACAAGGCCGGAAATGTGTCCCGTGAAAAAACGTCCGACCGGAACCCTCTAATACAGAGGTTCTTAACCTGGGTTCAATCGAACCCTAGGGGTTCGGTGAGTCGGCCTCAGGGGTTCGGCGGAGCCTCCGCCGCGGAGGTCAAGACACACCCGACTCATTGTGTAAATAAAAACTTCTCCCTATCGGCGTACTATGGATACCCTCAAACAATGTTCCCTCTAATTTTCCATATGTGTGAGCAGAAGCAAAAACTCCTTGAGCATTCAATGCGGGTTAAACAATCGATAAATATATTAAAAGTTCTTTAAAGGCCTACTGAAATGATTTTTTTTTATTTAAACGGGGATAGCAGATCCATTCTATGTGTCATACTTGATCATTTCGCGATATTGCCATATTTTTGCTGAAAGGATTTAGTAGAGAACATCGACGATAAAGTTGCAACTTTTGGTCGCTGATAAAAAAGCCTTGCCTGTACCGGAAGTAGCGTGACGTCACAGGTTGAAAGGCTCCTCACATTTCCCCATTGTTTACAATGCAGCTAGAGCGATTCGGACCGAGAAAGCGACGATTACCCCATTAATTTGAGCGAGGATGAAAGATTTGTGGATGAGGAACGTGAGAGTGACGGACTAGAGTGCAGTGCAAGACATATCTTTTCTCGCTCTGACCGTAACTTAGGTAAAAGGGCTCATTGGATTCCACACTCTCTCCTTTTTCTATTGTGGATCACGGATTTGTATTTTAAACCACCTGGGATACTATATCCTCTTGAAAATGAGAGTCGAGAACGCAAAATGGACATTCACAGTGACTTTTATCCCCACGACAATACATCGGCGAAACACTTTAGCTACGGAGCTAACGTGATAGCATCGTGCTTAACTGCAGATAGAAACAAAAGAAATAAGCCCCTGACTGGAAGGATAGACAGAAGATCAACAATACTATTAAACCGTGGACATGTAAATACACGGTTAATGCTTTCCAGCCTGGCGAAGGTTAACAATGCTGTTGCTAACGACGCCATTGAAGCTAACTTAGCAACCGCACCTCACAGAGCTATGCTAAAAACATTAGCTATCCACCTACGCCAGCCAGCCCTCATCTACTCATCAACACCCGTGCTCACCTGCGTTCCAGCGATCGACGGCGCGACGAAGGACTTCACCCGATCACAGATGCGGTCGGCGGCCCGGAGACGGAGGAAGTTAAGGTGAGTTCGGCGGCTAGCGCGTCTGCTATCCATCTCTCAGTCCTCCTGGTTGTGTTGCTGTAGTCCGCCGCTAATACACCGATCCCACCTACAACTTTCTTCTTTGCAGTCTCCATTGTTCATTAAACAAATTGCAAAAGATTCACCAACACAGATGTCCAGAATACTGTGGAATTTTGAGATGAAAACAGAGTTTTTTGTATTGGATTCAATGTGTCCGCATACTACCGTTTCAACGATTGACGTCACGCGCATACGTCATCATACATAGACGTTTTCAACCGGAAGTTTTGCGGGAAATTTAAAATGTCACTTTATAAGTTAACCCGGCCGTATTGGCATGTGTTGCAATGTTAAGATTTCATCATTGATATATAAACTATCAGACTGCGTAGTAGTGGCTTTCAGTAGGCCTTTAAAGCGGCAACAAAAATGCGAGCACACCTGTCCAAAACCTGACTAAATAACAAATTCAACGTTTTATTATTGTAATCAAATGACAGCAGTCATTTCCATGAGATTATTTTCTAATATAAGTGTTTTGGCCCACTTACAATGACAATAACAAAAAAATATTGTTTTTCATGAGCTGTGTACTTGTATTGTATGTCTGGGTGGAAAACGAAGAAAAGGAACAGACTTTGCCGTGAAAATAAATAAATAATTGTATTTTATCATTTATCATTTAAAATGACATGAGAGTGGCACTTGCCAAGGTGACGCTACGTATATCTGAACTGGTCTCTCAAAGGCAACAGCAGAAGTCAGACTGGTTTGCAGGTGTGTAATTTGTTGTGAGTTCATGCAGTGTGTTGGTTTTGTTCTTTGAACAAGGTGATGATCATGCACGGTTCATTTCATGCACCAGTAAAAAAACACAACTTTGCCTTGAATTTGAAAAATTTTTATTTTTATTTTTTCACTAAAGAAGGGTTCGGTGAATGCGCATATGAAACTGGTGGGGTTCGGTACCTCCAACAAGGTTAAGAACCACTGCTCTAATAACTAAAGTTTCTTTGGGTGAATAATGTAAACTCACTACACCGGTATGTTTTATCGCGTTCATGGCGAGATTACTGACAGATATAAGTAAGAACTTTACACTACTTTATATAAGAAATGGCAACAGCGAAGGATGAATGTCCCAGAAATATGCGGTCCTCTCCAAGGTTTCTCATAGTCATTCACATCGACGAGTTTTTCCTTGCCCTTATGTGGGCTCTGTACCGAGGATGTCGTTGTGGCTTGTGCAGCCCTTTGAGACACTTGTGATTTAGGGCTATACAAATAAACATTGATTGATTGATTGATAATGTGTTAATTCCACGACTGTATATATCAGTATCGGTTGATATCGGTAGGGATGATATTTGATAAGAAATTATCGAGTTCGAGCCCATTATCGAATCCCCTTATCGAACCGATTCCTTATCGATTCTCTTATCGAATCCAGATAGGTTGTTGTATATGGGAAAAAAAACACAATATTTGGTTTAACAAAAGCTCACTTTTATTTTATAAGAAAAAAATCAAATAAAATAAAATGAAAAAATAAATATTGACTGTTACCCCCCTAAAAAAATAAAAAAAATAAAAATATTGACTGTTACCCAAAGTATATTAAGTGGGATTTTTCATAAAAACAAATATATACAGTAACACAAAAACAACCTGTCTCTGTGATCACTATAGGTGAATAGCCATGCCTTGAGGCATTTTTTCCGGTCCATTATTTTTGCTGCTTGTGTGACATCACAGGAAATGACGTAGCTCAGTCTAATGACTAAGCTACGTCATTTCCTGTGATGTTCCACAGGGCATTTCTTGTGGGACGGGATTCGTTCCCAGGGATTCGAATAAAGAACCAGCTCTTTTTCTTAACTATAGTGGCCTGGATAACGGGAACCGGTTCTCAAAAAGGGACTCGAGTCCATGGAATCGGTTCTTTTCTTATCGATCGGTTCTTTTCTTATCGAACAACCGGGAGAACCAGATAGGTTGTTGTATATGGAAAAAAACACAATATTTGGTTTAACAAAAGCTCACTTTTATTTTATAAGAAAAAAATAAAATAAATAAATAAATATTGACTGTTACCCCCCTAAAAAATTAAAAAAAATAAAATAAAATAAAATATTGACTGTTGTTACCCAAAGTATATTAAGTGGGATTTTTCAGAAAAACAAATATATACAGCAACACAAAAACAACCTGTCTCTGTGATCACTATAGGTGAATAGCCATGCCTTGAGGCATTTTTTCCGGTCCATTATTTTTGCTGCTTGTGTGACATCACAGGAAATGACGTAGCTCAGTCTAATGACTAAGCTACGTCATTTCCTGTGAGCCCTTTGAGACACTTGTGATTTAGGGCTATATAAATAAACATTGATTGATTGATCGATGTCCCACAGGGCATTTCTTGTGGGACGGGATTCGTTCCCAGGGATTCGAATAAAGAACCAACTCTTTTTCTTAACTATAGTGGCCTGGATAACGGGAACCGGTTCTCAAAAAGGGATTCAAGTCCATGGAATCGGTCCTTTTCTTATCGATCGGTTCTTTTCTTATCGAACAACCGGGAGAACCGGTTTCGAACATCATCCCTAGATACCGGTGTCTGTAATTAAGAGTTGGACAATATCGGAATATCGGATATCGGCAAAAAAGCCATTATCGGACATTTCTAATCAAAATAACTCCATAGAGGACCAACTCTGATCGATTGAAAGGAGTATTTGGGTTGGAGCCATGTCCGTATTAAAAATCAATGGTGGTGAAGAAAGAGAGCTGGATAAGCCCTCAGATCCCATTGAACGTGGCGATAGATAACCTTGAGCGAACCTGCGGGAGTGTGTGTGATTAATCCAGTGTTATTAGCGGAATGGAGCTGTTGACGCTCCCAGGCCTTGCCGCGAAGAGACCTTGACAGCACAGGTTTACGCGGCTGTATCGCTCTCTCCCCGTTTCCATCCTCCCCGTGTCGCTCCTCGGCCTTAATCACGCGTCGTTTGTCTTGTCCGTCAGCGATCCTCACCTCACTTCCCACCTCCGCCAGTTGCCGGTGGGATACGGGAACTTTTGTTTGTTTCTTTTGTTTTGTTTTTTAAAGCCTGCATCATTGTTTGGCAGATGTAAAAGGTCCATATGCGAGCGTGCAGCGCCGTGGCATTAAAACTTGTAAACTATTTTTTGGGGGGGAAAAAAGATGCATAAATCCAATATGTCTAGCGGCGTGGCATTTGAAAAGGTCGCCTTTTAGGTGTTGATACATTGAGGGAACGTGCACGCTCGAGCATGACCGACTCATTTAATTTTTTTTTTTTTTTTTAGATCATTTGTGAGCGGAGGAGGCAGGAATATTGCACCCAGAGTATAAAAGTGTGTATCGATCCAGCAGGACTTTTACTCTCCCTGCGGTTATCATCAGAGTTGTTATCAGAGGCGGTTCTAGCTTCACTGGCCCCCAGTGCGAGACCCCCCCCCCCTTCATTTATTACATCCATTCCATAACACATACAATACAGGCCAAAAGTTTGGACACACCTTCTCCTCATTCAATGTGTTTTCTTTAAGTTCATGACTAGTTACATACAGCCCTTTGAGACACTTGTGATTTAGGGCTATATAAATAAACATTGATTGATTGACACATTGTAGATTGTCACTAAAGGCATCAAAACTATTCTAGTTTCTTCAAAATAGCCACCCTTTGCTCTGATTACTGCTTTGCACACTCTTGGCATTCTCTCGATGACCTTAAAGCAGTGGTCCCCAACCACCGGGCCGCGGACCGGTACTGGGCCGCACAAGAAATTTATTTATTTTTTTATATATTTTTTTTTTTTTTTTTTTTTTTTTTTAAATCAACATTAAAAACACAATATATACATGATCTATCAATATAGATCAATACAGTCTGCAGGGATACAGTCCGTAAGCACACACGATTGTATTTCTTTATGGAAAAAAAAAAAAAAAAAAAAAAAAAGTTTTTTTTTAAAAATCAAAATTAAAAACACAATATATACATTAAATATATATATATATATATATATATATATAGATCAATACAGTCTGCAGGGATACAGTCCGTAAGCACACATGATTGTATTTCTTTATGGGAAAAAAAAAAAAAAAAAAGTTTTGTTTTTTTTATTAAATCAAAATTAAAAACACAATATATACATTAAATATATATATATATAGATCAATACAGTCTGCAGGGATACAGTCCGTAAGCACACATGATTGTATTTAAATGATAAATAAATGATAAATGGGTTGTACTTGTATAGCGCTTTTCTACCTTCAAGGTACTCAAAGCGCTTTGACACTATTTCCACATTCACCCATTCACACACACATTCACACACTGATGGCGGGAGCTGCCATGCAAGGCGCTAACCAGCAGCCATCAGGAGCAAGTGTGAAGTGTCTTGCCCAAGGACACAACGGACATGACTAGGATGGTAGAAGGAGGGGATTGAACCCCAGTAACCAGCAACCCTCCGATTGCTGGCACGCCCACTCTACCAACTTTGAAGAAAAAAAATAAAAAGAAAAAAATAAAAAAAAAAGTTTTTTTTATTTTATTAAATCAACATTAAAAACACAATATATACATTATATATCAATATAGATCAATACAGTCTGCAGGGATACAGTCCGTAAGCACACATGATTGTATTTCTTTATGGGAAAAACTTTTTTTTTCTTTTTTTTTAATTAAATCAACATTAAAAACACAATATATACATTATATATCAATATAGATCAATACAGTCTGCAGGGATACAGTCCGTAAGCACACATGATTGTATTTCTTTATGGAAAAAAAAAAGAAAAAATGTTTTAATTTTTTTTTTTTTTTTTTTTTTAAACCCAGTGGGATGTCAATGTGAATGACTATGAGAAACCTTGGAGAGGACCACAGATGTGGCTAGCAAGGTTTAAATGTGTTTACACTGATTCAACAGTGTTTTTTAGGAATTTGCCGCAAAAATGTTTGTCTCCCAAGTTTTGAACTGAACTATGATGTCATTCCGCCAGTTGACTACCCCCGGTATAAGGCGAAGACATACACTACCGTTCAAAAGTTTGGGGTCAAATTGAAATGTCCTTATTTTTGTCGAAAAAGCACTGTACTTTTTAATGGAGATAACTTTAAACTAGTCTTCACTTGAAAGAAATACACTCTATACATTGCTAATGTGGTAAATGACTATTCTAGCTGCAAATGTCTGCTTTTTGGTGCAATATCTACATAGGTGTATAGAGGCCCATTTCCAGCAACTATCACTCCAGTGTTCTAATGGTACAATGTGTTTGCTCATTGGCTCAGAAGGCTAATTGATGATTAGAAAACCCTTGTGCAATCATGTTCACACATCTGAAAACACTTTAGCTCAGGGGTCACCAACGTGGTGCCCGCGGGCACCAGGTAACCCGTAAGGACCAGATGAGCTGCCTCTATTTTTAAAATTGTATTTATTTACTAGCAAGCTGGTCTCGCTTTGCCCGACATTTTTAATTATAAGAGAGACAAAACTCAAATAGAATTTGAAAATCCAAGAAAATATTTTAAAGACTTGGTCTTCACTTGTTTAAAGTCTTCTTTTTTTTTTACTTTGCTTCTTATAACTTTCAGAAAGACAATTTTAGAGAAAAAATACAACCTTAAAAATGATTTTAGGATTTTTAAACACATATACCTTTTTACCTTTTAAATTCCTTCCTCTTCTTTCCTGACAATTTAAATCAATGTTCAAGTAAAAAAAAAATGTATTATTGTAAAGAATAATAAATAAATTTTAATTTAATTCTTCATTTTAGCTTCTGTTTTTTCGACGAAGAATATTTGTGAAATATTTCTTCAAACTTATTATGATTAAAATTTTAAAAATCTGTAGAATCAAATTTAAATCTTATTTCAAAATCTTTTGAATTTATTTTAAAAATTTTGTTCTGGAAAATCTAGAAGAAATAATGATTTGTCTTTGTTGAAAATATAGCTTGGTCCAATTTGTTATATATTCTAACAAAGTGTAGATTGGATTTTAACCTATTTAAAACATGTCATCAAAATTATAAAATTAATCTTAATCAGGAAAAATTACTAATAATGTTCCATAAATTATTTTTTAAATTTTTTCAAAAAGATTCGAATTAGCTAGTTTTTCTCTTCTTTTTTTTGGTTGAATTTTGAATTTTAAAGAGTCGAAATTGAAGATAAACTATGTTTCAAAATGTAATTGTCATTTTTTTTCGTGTTTTATCCTCTTTTAAACCGTTCAATTAAGTGTAAATATCATTAATTATTAATAATAACAATGTTAAAGGTAAATTGAGCAAATTGGCTATTTCTGGCAATTTATTGAAGTGTGTATCAAACTGGTAGCCCTTCGCATTAATCAGTACCCAAGAAGTAGCTCTTGCTTTCAAAAAGGTTGGTGACCCCTGGTTTAGCTCGTTACAGAAGCTACAAAACTGACCTTCCTTTGAGCAGATTGAGTTTCTGGAGCATCACATTTGTGGGGTCAATTAAACGCTCAAAATGGCCAGAAAAAGAGAACTTTCATCTGAAACTCGACAGTCTATTCTTGTTCTTAGAAATGAAGGCTATTCCACTAAATTGTTTGGGTGACCCCAAACTTTTGAAGGGTAGTGTAGCTTTATCTTTGGCCCCTTTCGCCTCTTCTTTTTTTCCTAGTTTTTCCTCACTCATGCACTCCACTTTCCCTTTTGCCCAATGTTTTGTTGACACTTAATCATCATCCCCCGCTGTCGACTGCTCAACTGGCAGTCAAGGCTGAGCCAAGACATATTGACTCACAATTTGTGCCATCTCATGTGTGCTGCTATGGGAATACAATTTGCCCACTTTTTTGTTATTGAACATTTTCCCAGTGGAATAACACGAGTGCGGTTCCCAGCATGCCTTGTGTTTGGACTAATCCACGCTGGTTCCAGTTGACTACCCTCTGTTTTTGGGGGAAACGGCACTTTTTTTTTTTAGGGAATTTTGCCCATCATTTACAATCCCATACATGTCTTTTTCTTTTCTGTGCATTCTAAGTAGTAAAAATTTGACATGAATCGATACCTGGTATTACTGAAGAAATTTGGTCGGTAGCTATATAAGTACCAATATATCATATTTTTCTTTCCCCCTTCACCAGGGGTCACCAATGCGGTGCCCGCGGGCACCAGGTAGCCCGTAAGGACCAGATGAGTAGCCCGCTGGCCTGTTCTAAAAATAGCTCAAATAGCAGCACTTACCAGTGAGCTGCCTCTATTTTTTAAATTTTATTTATTTACTAGCAAGCTGGTCTCACTTTGCCCAACATTTTTAATTCTAAGAGAGACAAAACTCAAATAGAATTTGAAAATCCAAGAAAATATTTTAAAGACTTGGTCTTCACTTGTTTATTAAATAAATTCATTATTTTTTTTACTTTGCTTCTTTTAACTTTCAGAAAGACAATTTTAGAGGAAAAATACAACCTTAAAAATGATTCTACGATTTTTAAACACATATACCTTTTTACCTTTTAAATTCCTTCCTCTTCTTTCCTGACAATTTCTTTTTATTGTAAAGAATAATAAATACATTTTTATTTAATTCTTCATTTTAGCTTCTGTTTTTTCGACAAAGAATATTTTTGAAAAATTTCTTCAAACTTATGATTAAAATTCAAAAACATTCTTCTGGCAAATCTAGAAAATCTGTAGAATCAAATTTGAATGTAATTTCAAAGTGTTTTGAATTTCTTTTAAAATTTTTGTTCTGGAAAATCTAGAAGAAATAATGATTTGTCTTTGTTAGAAATATAGCTTGGTCCAATTTGTTATATATTCTAACAAAGTGCAGATTGGATTTTAACCTATTTAAAACATCAAAATTCTAAAATTAATCCTAATCAGGAAAAATGACTAATGATGTTCCATAAATTATTTTTTAAATGTTTTCAAAAAGATTCGAATTAGCTAGTTTTTTTCTTCTTTTTTTCGGTTGAATTTTGAATTTTAAAGAGTCGAAATTGAAGATAAACTATGTTTCAAAATTGAATTGTCATTTTTTTTCATTTTTTCTCCTCTTTTAAACCGTTCAATTAAGTGTAAATATCATTAATTATTAATAATAACATAGAGTTAAAGGTAAATTGAGCAAATTGGCTATTTCTGGCAATTTATTTAAGTGTGTCTCAAACTGGTAGCCCTTCGCATTAATCACTACCCAAGAAGTAGCTCTTGGTTTCAAAAAGGTTGGTGACCCCTGCCCTTCATCCTTGCGGCGCCCCTCAAAAAAAGGCCTGTCTAAGTGACCCATCGCTGAAACCCCGCCATTGATTGTCAGGCTAATATTAATTATGACAACATCATGCTGACTCATGACTTTATGAGGGCTACAGCTTATTGCTTCACTTAATGTTTGTTACTTATTGAAGAGGTTCTCTCGCTCGCCTCCCATGCAAACTTGCACTCATGCATAATTGACGTCCACTCGCTCAGTCCATTTCTCCGTCGCCCATACACACTCCCATTTCTTCACACACACACACACACACACACACACACACACACACACACACACACACACACACACTGCTCCAGTTCATCACTTTTCCGTTGCTGTCCTCACCCAGTATATATATAGGCTAACCAGGACACATGAAGACACATGTTTGCTAGCGGCGCTTTAACGCAGACTATGACGTGTTAAAGACGTGAATGGAAGATTTTGTGCATATTTTCACTATGCCCTTATTATGTTAACTGTGCCCCTCGTGTATACCTAAAAGCTAAATACCCTCTGCTACATACAAACCCCGTTTCCATATGAGTTGGGAAATGGTGTTAGATGTAAATATAAACGGAATACAATCATTTGCAAATCCTTTTCAAGCCATATTCAGTTGAATATGCTACAAAGACAACATATTTGATGTTCAAACTCATAAACTTTATTTATTTTTTTGCAAATAATAATTAACTTAGAATTTCATGGCTGCAACACGTGCCAAAGTAGTTGGGAAAGGGCATGTTCACCACTGTGTTACATGGCCTTTCCTTTTAACAACACTCAGTAAAGGTTTGGGAACTGAGGAGACACATTTTTGAAGCTTCTCAGGTGGAATTCTTTCCCATTCTTGCTTGATGTACAGCTTAAGTTGTTCAACAGTCCGGGGGTCTCCCTTCTGCTATTTTAGGTGCCACACATTTTCAATGGGAGACAGGTCTGGACTACAGGCAGGCCAGTCTAGTACCCGCACTCTTTTACTATGAAGCCACGTTGATGTAACACGTGGCTTGGCATTGTCTTGCTGAAATAAGCAGGGGCGTCCATGGTAACGTTGCTTGGATGGCAACATATGTTGCTCCAAAAGCTGTATGTACCTTTCAGCATTAATGGTGCCTTCACAGATGTGTAAGTTACCCATGTCTTGGGCACTAATACACCCCCATACCATCACACATGCTGGCTTTTACACTTTGCGCCTAGAACAATCCGGATGGTTCTTTTCCTCTTTGGTCCGGAGGACACGACGTCCACAGTTTCCAAAAACAATTTGAAATGTGGACTCGTCAGACCACAGAACACTTTTCCACTTTGCATCAGTCCATCTTAGATGAGCTCAGGCCCAGCGAAGCCGACGGCGTTTCTGGGTGTTGTTGATAAACGGTGTTCGCCTTGCATAGGAGAGTTTTAACTTGCACTTACAGATGTAGCGACCAACTGTAGTTACTGACAGTGGGTTTCTGAAGTGTTCCTGAGCCCATGTGGTGATATCCTTTACACACTGATGTGGCTTGTTGATGCAGTACAGCCTGAGGGATGGAAGGTCACGGGCTTAGCTGCTTACGTGCAGTGATTTCTCCACATTCTCTGAACCCTTTGATGATATTACGGAGCGTAGATGGTGAAATCCCTCAATTCCTTGCAATAGCTGCTTGAGAAAGGTTGTTCTTAAACTGTTCAACAATTTGCTCAGGCATTTGTTGACAAAGTGGTGACCCTCGCCCCATCCTTGTTTGTGAATGACTGAGCATTTCATGGAATCTACTTTTATACCCAATCATGGCACCCACCTGTTCCCAATTAGCCTGTTCACCTGTGGGATGTTCCAAATAAGTGTTTGATGAGCATTCCTCAACTTTATCAGTATTTATTGCCACCTTTCCCAACTTCTTTGTCACGTGTTGCTGGCATCAAATTCTAAAGTTAATGATTATTTGCAAAAAGAAAAAAAGTTTATGAGTTTGAACATGAAATATGTTGTCTTTGTAGCATATTCAACTGAATATGGCTTGAAAAGGATTTGCAAATCATTGTATTCCGTTTATATTTACATCTAACACCATTTCCCAACTCACATGGAAACGGGGTTTGTACATGGAATGTCCCTCAAGTACACCTAAATGTACAACAAGTGTACATAAACGGGCCCCTCTAAAATACACTAGAATTTGACTTAGACTTAGAAAAACTTTAATGATCCACAAGGTAAATTGTTTAACACAGTAGCTCAGTTACAATGATGGAAAGTGCAAGGATGGAAAGGACAATGCAGGTATAAAATAGACTAATATAGCGATAAAAAATCTAACATATATACGAATATATATATGTGTACAGAATAATATATATACAAATATATTATACTATGTCTATAACATATATACAATATATACCAATGACCATGTACAATATTACAGTATATACAGTATATGTGACAGCAGCAGCATAAAATAGAGAGTAGATACAGCAGGAAATAGAAAATAGACATTATAAACAAAGAGAAGTAGCTAACATGTCAGGTGTCAGGTAATAGGCAGATGTCATCTATTGCTGTATGGCGAGTGATTATACAACCAATATTAGAGGTACACTGGTAATTGTACAGTACCTTGTACAGTATTTTCGGACCTAAGGGCGCAACTATAAAAATGGGACCCATTACTTCCCTGCTTGGCACTCAGCATCAAGGGTTGGAATTGGAGGTTAAATCACCAAAAATGATTACACTGCAAAAACTGAAATCTAAATAAGATGAAATATCTCAAATAAGGGTGATATTTACTTATTTTTTGTCTGACAAGATAATTCTTCTCACTAAGCAGATTTTATGTTAGAGTGTTTTACTTGTTTTAAGGGTTTTGGTCCTAAATGATCTCAGCAAGATATTACAGCTTGTTGCTGAGATTTGATGACCTATATTGAGTAAAAAATGCAACTGTTGCAAAGCTGTGTCATCAACACTCACAAGTATAAAACTACTTTTTTAAAGTAATAATTTCTTATTTCAAGCATGTAAAAAAAAATCATGACTTTGACACAATTGTGTCTCATATAGGGCTGCAACTAACGATTAATTTGATAATCGATTCATCTGTCGATTATTACTTCGATTAATTGATTAATAATCGGATAAAAGAGGCAAACTACATTTCTATCCTTTCCAGTATTTTATTGAAAAAAAACAGCATACTGGCACCATACTTATTTTGATTATTGTTTCTCAGCTGTTTGTACATGTCGCAGTTTATAAATAAAGGTTTATTTAAAAAAATATATATATATATATATTTTTTTTTATTTTTTTATTTTTTTAAAAGCCTCTGCGCATGCGCATAGCATAGATCCCACGAATCGATGACTAAATTATTCAGCAACTATTTTTATAGTCGATTAGTTGTTGCAGCCCTAGTCTCATAATTAAAACAGATGACAGCCAAATGGTCTTTGCCGTTTTATTTTCAATGAAACAATAGAAAATACGTACTTATATAGTAGTACAGTTATTAGTGAGAATATACTTATTTTAAGGTATTTTTGGGTTCATTGAGGTTAGCTAATTTGACTTGTTTTGGAAAGTCTTGACAAGCCGAATTTTCTTGTTCTATTGGCAGATCATTTTGCTTAGTTCAAATAAAATACCCCTCATTTTTGTAATTTTTTTTTCTTGTTTTTGAACACTGACTTTTTTGCAGTGTGGAGTGTCCCCGTGAAAAAAAACGTCCTACCGGAACTCTCTAATAACTAAAGTTCCGTGGGTGCCTACTGACAGATACAAGTCAGAACTGTACGCTACTTTATATTAGAAATGGCAACAGCAGAGGATGAATGTCCCATAACAAGAGGATAGAGAAAAAGTAGAAGCTTATCGACTACGGTATCAGCCGGACGCAAGCACATTTTCAGGACTTATGCAGATCTCAAATACACATCCGCAGGTACCAGACGGTAAGAAAAGTTGGTTTTGCATAATATTTGCGAAACTACCGTAATTTCCGGACTATAAGCCGCTACTTTTCCCCCTCGTTCTGGTCCCTGCGGCTTATACAACGGTGCGGCTTATATACGGCCTGTTCTTCTCCGACACAGACGAAGAGGATTTCGGTGGTTTTAGTACGCAGGAGGAAGACTATGACCCAATGATTAAAGACTGACTTTTTATATACCGGTAGGCTGGTTATTTTGATAACGTACATGCGAGCACTTTGTATTACTTTGCACCGTTGTATTATTTGTACTCTGCACGAATGCTGTTCGCCATGTCAAAGATGTGAAAGTTTGATTGAATGATTGAAAGATTTATAGTTAATAAATGGGACGCTTTGCGTTCCCAAACAGTCATCTCTGTCCCGACAATCCCCTCCGTGGTAGCAGGAACCCCTATATACTACGGTAATTACACATCAAAACCCTGTGGCTTATAGTCGGGTGCGGCTTATATATGGAGCAATCTGTATTTTCCCCTAAATTTAGCTGGTGCGGCTTATAGTCAGGTGCGGCTTATAGTCCGGAAATTACAGTAAACGCCAGAAAATGTCAGCTAATGGGTGCTATTTTGCGGTCCTTATACGCACACCATAATAATACTTGTATGTTGAAGCACGGTACGTCTGACTATGGTAGCCATAATGCGCCGACCATCCATCAAGAGGTGCGGCTTCATATCTTACCCAAAGCGATGTGACTCAGAGCGCCATTGATGCAAATAAGACTAATATTTATGTTATATCAAATGTTTCTGTAATGTTTCTGTAATCCAATCAGTGATGTTGTGCACTTAAGTAGTCATGTGTTAAAGTATGTAAATTCAAGCTCCACCCTGAATTAATAATCTTACTGTAGATTATAATCGTGTTCAATAATTATATCTAACCTGTTTACAGTTTCACAGGATAAACCTTGTCAAATGACATGAAAGCATGAGTTACTCACAAACATTATCATCCAGGCTTTAGTTCAGGCTGACTACAAAAATAAGTAGCAATCAAAAAGAAGAGAATCATAAAAACTATGAAGAAGAAATGTACATGTAATTACGCCAAAAAAAAAAGTGCAAATGAAAATACCACTTCATCACGTAAGTCATAATTTTTGCGCTTAAGAAACTTCTCTACGACTTGAGCTCCAGACTTCTTCTGTTTGTTTGATATTGTCATTACTGCCAAAAGTGGTTGAAAAGTGCGTTACGGCTGAGAAACGTATTTCATGGCGGCCCTCTAGGAGGCGCTCAGTGCCCAACAATGGTGAAGAAACACTGTGCTATACCCTCATGGTTAAGGTGCCCTTCATTCCCTCTTGTCATCCCGCTTCACATTTTCCCGTCTTCTTCTTCCATTTGGAATTTATTAGCTATGACAAACGGAGGGAACACAAAACAAAGCGGCCGTCATTCACGGGTGCACCGACTGGGAAAGAAGAAAAGGCGTGCTTGCTGGGAGTTGGAGACCTCATTCGGGGAAGGAAAAGAAAGAAAAAAAAAATAAATAAAATAAAATAAAAAAAATATATTATATATATATATATATATATATATATATATATATATATATATATATATGTGTGTGTGTATGAGTATATGTATGTATAAGTGTGCATATATATATATATCTGTATGTGCATATATATATATATATATATATATATATATATATATATATATATATATATATATATATATATATATATTTATATATATATATTCATATGTATGTAGATATACATATATATATATATAGTATATATATATATATTTATATATATATATTCATATGTATGTAGATATACATATATACACACATGTAAATACATGTTTATATACATATATATACACACATATATATAGACGTATATATATATACATCTATACACACATACACATATATACACACTTATATATGTATACGTCTATATATATATATGTGTGTATATATATGTATATATACATGTATTTACATGTATGTATATCTACATACATATGAATGTACACACATATACATATACATATATATATATATGTATATATATATCTATATCTATATCTGTATCTATATATGTATATATATATATATATGTATATCTATATATGTATATATATATGTATATATATATATATATGTATATATATATATATATATATATATATATATATATATATATATATATATATATACAAACCCCGTTTCCATATGAGTTGGGAAATTGTGTTAGATGTAAATATAAACGGAATACAATGATTTGCAAATCCTTTTCAAGCCATATTCAGTTGAATATGCTACAAAGACAACATATTTGATGTTCAAACTCATAAACTTTATTTATTTTTTGTAAATAATAATTAACTTAGAATTTCATGGCTGCAACATGTGCCAAAGTAGTTGGGAAAGGGCATGTTCACCACTGTGTTACATGGCCTTTCCTTTTAACAACACTCAGTAAAGGTTTGGGAACTGAGGAGACACATTTTTGAAGCTTCTCAGGTGGAATTCTTTCCCATTCTTGCTTGATGTACAGCTTAAGTTGTTCAACAGTCCGGGGGTCTCCCTTCTGCTATTTTAGGTGCCACACATTTTCAATGGGAGACAGGTCTGGACTACAGGCAGGCCAGTCTAGTACCCGCACTCTTTTACTATGAAGCCACGTTGATGTAACACGTGGCTTGGCATTGTCTTGCTGAAATAAGCAGGGGCGTCCATGGTAACGTTGCTTGGATGACAACATATGTTGCTCCAAAAGCTGTATGTACCTTTCAGCATTAATGGTGCCTTCACAGATGTGTAAGTTACCCATGTCTTGGGCACTAATACACCCCCATACCATCACACATGCTGGCTTTTACACTTAGCTTCTATAACAATCCGGATGGTTCTTTTCCTCTTTGGTCCGGAGGACACGATGTTGAATATTTACAAAAACAATTTGAAATGTGGACTCGTCAGACCACAGAACACTTTTCCACTTTGTATCAGTCCATCTTAGATGAGCTCAGGCCCAGCGAAGCCGACGGCGTTTCTGGGTGTTGTTGATAAACGGTTTTCGCCTTGCATAGGAGAGTTTTAACTTGCACTTACAGATGTAGCGACCAACTGTAGTTACTGACAGTGGGTTTCTGAAGTGTTCCTGAGCCCATGTAGTGATATCCTTTACACACCGATGTCGCTTGTTGATGCAGCTGCTTACGTGCAGTGATTTCTCCAGATTCTCTGAACCCTTTGATGATATTACAGAGCGTAGATGGTGAAATCCCTAAATTCCTTGCCATAGCTGCTTGAGAAAGGTTTTTCTTAAACTGTTCAACAATTTTCTCACGCATTTGTTGACAAAGTGGTGACCCTCGCCCCATCCTTGTTTGTGAATGACTGAGCATTTCATGGAATCTACTTTTATACCCAATCATGGCACCCACCTGTTCCCAATTTGCCTGTTCACCTGTGGGATGTTCCAAATAAGTGTTTGATGAGCATTCCTCAACTTTATCAGTATTTATTGCCACCTTTCCCAACTTCTTTGTCACGTGTTGCTGCCATCAAATTCTAAAGTTAATGATTATTTGCACAAAAAAAAAAGTTTATCAGTTTGAACATCAAATATGTTGTCTTTGTAGCATATTCAACTGAATATGGCTTGAAAAGGATTTGCAAATCATTGTATTCCGTTTATATTTACATCTAACACCATTTCCCAACTCTTATGGAAACGGGGTTTGTAGATGCACCTGCAATTTGGTGTCATTTGTTTGTTGTACTTGTGTACTTAATTGGGTAAAGAACAGTATTATGTACACTTGCTGTACATTCGTGTGCACCTAAGGGTTGGTAGACCCAAGGGGTGGATGTAGCAGGAGGTATATGAGGGGTGTTTCTATCACAAAAGTGAGTAATACCACAGAAGAGCAGGAGGAACCCCGTTGCGTATTAAGTAGCGTTGCAAAAAAAGATGCCTTGAACATAATGCGGCCATATTGTTTGGTATACAATCCTGGTGTTGAGCGAGGGGCTTGTTCAGTGGAGCTGATGTGGTCGTTTACACCCTCACCCAGATGGTGCTAGATGTGGCCCACAGGCCTCCATAAAGGAATGCTACCAGGAGCAGCCGTCTGTGACACTAAGTCTGGTCTGGAAGGTCACGCGCACACACACACACACACACACACACACACACACACACACACACACACACACACACACACACACACACACACACACACACACCAACCATGGCTATGTGAGAAGGTCCTTCTTGGCCTAGGGCTTGTAATTCTCTCCTCCTCCTGTCATGGCTGACCGTCACTCTGAGGCCACACACACACACACACACACACACACACACACACACACACACACACACACACACACACACACACACACACACACACACACACACACATCACGCAGCAACTTTTTAATGCCTCGCGCACATAAAGTGGCTGATTTGAAACTTTACGACAGTTTCCAGAAACATGTCCGCCGCCTCCCAGCGACATGGTCCTATCAGCTCTGAGTGTTTTCATCACGTCTTTATTGACGCCCGCCCCACACGTTGTGCTTTTAGATTGCGTGATAAACTCGAGACGCGACAATGCCAAGCAAGCCTTGGAGAAGCTTGACTTGTTGCTATCCGTGCTCTCTCTCCGACCTCCTTGGTGAGTCTCAACCAGGGCTGATGAGCCTTGAAGCTAATTCTAAAACAAGAAGTAATAATAATTTAAAATTAATTACTCAGCTTATCATATCTTTATATATTTACTATAAATATATAATAATAATAATATAATATATATAAATATTTATTTTGTATATAATTATATTAACATGTGTGTGTATATATATATATAAATATATATATATATGCATGTACAAACCCCGTTTCCATATGAGTTGGGAAATTGTGTTAGATGTAAATATAAACGGAATACAATGATTTGAAAATCCTTTTCCACCCATATTCAGTTGAATATGCTACAAAGACAACATATTTGATGTTCAATCTCATAATTTTTAATTTTTTTTTGCAAATAATCATTAACTTTAGAATTTGATGGCAGCAACACGTGACAAAGAAGTTGGGAAAGGTGGCAATGAATACTGATAAAGTTGAGGAATGCTCATCAAACACTTATTTGGAACATCCCACAGGTGAACAGGCTAATTGGGAACAGGTGGGTGCAAACACTTATTTGGAACATCCCACAGGTGAACAGGCTAATTGGGAACAGGTGGGTGCCATGATTGGGTATAAAAGTAGATTCCATGAAATGCTCAGTCATTCACAAACAAGGATGGGGCGAGGGTCACCACTTTGTCAACAAATGCCTGAGCAAATTGTTGAACAGTTTAAGAACAACCTTTCTCAAGCAGCTATTGCAAGGAATTTAGGGATTTCACCATCTACGCTCCGTAATATCATCAAAGGGTTCAGAGAATGTGGAGAAATCACTGCACGTAAGCAGCTGCATCAACAAGCGACATCGGTGTGTAAAGGATATCACCACATGGGCTCAGGAACACTTTAAAAAAACACTGTCAGTAACTACAGTTGGTCGCTACATCTGTAAATGCAAGTTAAAACTCTCCTATGCAAAGCGAAAACCGTTTATCAACAACACCCAGAAACACTGTCGGCTTCGCTGGGCCTGAGCTCATCAAAGATGGACTGATACAAAGTGGAAAAGTGTTCTGTGGTCTGACGAGTCCACATTTCAAATTGTTTTTGGAAACTGTGGACGTCGTGTCCTCCGGACCAAAGAGGAAAAGAACCATCCAGATTGTTATAGGCGCAAAGTGTAAAAGGCAGCATGTGTGATGGTATGGGGGTGTATTAGTGCCCAAGACATGGGTAACTTACACATCTGTGAAGGCACCATTAATGCTGAAAGGTACATACAGCTTTTGGAGCAACATATGTTGCCATCCAAGCAACGTTATCATGGACGCCCCTGCTTATTTCAGCAAGACAATGCCAAGCCACGTGTTACATCAACGTGGCTTCATAGTAAAAGAGTGCGGGTACTAGACTGGCCTGCCTGTAGTCCAGACCTGTCTCCCATTGAAAATGTGTGGCACCTAAAATAGCAGAAGGGAGACCCCCGGACTGTTGAACAACTTAAGCTGTACATCAAGCAAGAATGGGAAAGAATTCCACCTGAGAAGCTTCAAAAATGTGTCTCCTCAGTTCCCAAACCTTTACTGAGTGTTGTTAAAAGGAAAGGCCATGTAACACAGTGGTGAACATGCCCCTGTGACAACTTTTTTGCAATGTGTTGCTGCCATTAAATTCTAAGTTAATGATTTGGGAAAAAAAAATAGGTTTCTCAGTATGAACATTAAATGTCTTGTCTTTGCAGTCTATTCAATTGAATATAAGTTGAAAAGGATTTGCAAATCATTGTTTTCTGTTTTTATTTACCATTTATTTACCACAAGGTGCCAACTTCACTGGTTTTGGGGTTTATGAGCATGTCTCCTGTGTATTTGTACAACATTTACATTTGTAAATAATTAAATTCCGGGTTGATTCATAAGGTATAAAGATAGTTTCACACCAAAAATCAGGTCATTTATTTTCCAGGTCTCGGACGGTATTCGGGTCAATAGGTCACGGGAATCTGTGAACAAACTGCACGTTTGGAAAAAAATAAACACAAAAAAAGCATAATATTGCTTAAAAATAAACACATTTGATGAAAAGCACTCAAAGGCTGTAACTATTAATACTTTTAGTCCCTAAAAGTTCAGTCATTAGCCGTGTAGTCACGTGACCAGCTCAGTTTCCCACCGGCACTTCCCCCTCCTGCGAGGACACCTGGACTCGGGGACGACTTGATTAATTTTTGAACAGCCCCCCCCCCCCCGTCTCTGCCGGTCTATAAATAGTGACGGCGGTGGCGGCGAAGGAGCAGAAATAGTTGAATAATTGCTACGGGGGACTGGAATCACCGTGAGAAGTGACAGCTTGATTAAATCCCTCAAGTCCGAGATCACTCTGTGGCAGCCTGGACCTTCCGGGCTTAATTACTAACGAGAGCGTGCGTTACAGCGCCCCTCGCCAAAAGATGTGAGTCGATACGAGGCGCCTTCTTGATTGTAGGCTAACCTTCGCTGCTTTGCTTTGTAGTGGTGTTAACTGGTGTGGAAGCCCTCCATGTTCATGCAGCGGCCCTGCAGGCCCAATTAGAGCTAATTACTGGCAGGCAGGAAGAAGAGCAGCTAACACATACACAACACTATCTGCATCAACACTATCTGCATCAACACTATCTGCATCAACACTATCTGCACCAACACTATCTGCATCAACACTATCTGCATCAACACTATCTGCACCAACACTATCTGCACCAACACTATCTGCACCAACACTATCTGGATCAACAAGGAAATATATATATCAGGTGCAAGGTATTAAAGGCACTATACGTAAGAACTGCTTGGTAAATAATCAATCAGGAATCACGTCTCAGTCGTCTGAGCAACAGCTGATAATTGTGTGAATACTCCAAAGCACTGATCAAAACTTCAAACTGTTCAGCCTATTCAGTAATCACGGGATTTCCCTTAAAGGCCTACTGAAAGCCACTACTAGCGACCACGCAGTCTGATAGTTTATACATCAATGATGAAATCTTAACATTGCAACACATGCCAATACACATGCCACTACTTATAAAGTGCAATTTTAAATTTCCCACAAAATATCCGTCTGAAACGTCTCGGTATGATGACGTATGTGCGTGACGTAGCCAGTTTAACAGAGGTATGGCTTCCCCATTGAAGTCAATACGAAATAGCTCTGTTTTCATCCCATTATTCCACAGTATTCTGGACATCTGTGTTGGTGAATCTGTTGCAATTTGTTCATTGCATTATGGAGAAAGAAGCTGAGCAAGCAAAGAAGAAAGTTGTCGGTGCAAAGCGTCTATTTTGCGAGGGAAGTCAGCAGCAACACTTTGTTTACATTCCCGAAAGATGCAGTCAAGATCGAAGAACTCGGACAACAGAGACTCTTACCAGGAGGACTTTGATTTGGATACACAGTTGCGATACCGTGAGTACACAGCTGAGCTTCCAAACATTTGATCGCTTGCTATAAATAGCTCGAGCTAGTAGCTAGGAGCTAGGAGCTAGCATAACAAGCTAGCTTTTTGTGGCATATTAAATATAAGCCTGGTTGTGTTGTGGCTAATAGAGTATATATATGTCTTGTGTTTATTTACTGTTGTAGTCATTCCCAGCTGAATATCAGGTCCCACCCGCGCGCTTCCAAACATTTGATCGCTTGCTATAACTAGCTCGAGCTAGTAGCTAGGAGCTAGGAGCTAGCATAACAAGCTAGCTCTTTGTGGCATATTAAATATAAGCCGGGTAGTGTTGTGGCTAATAGAGTATATATATGTCTTGTTTTTATTTACTGTTGTAGTCATTCCCAGCTGAATATCAGGTCCCACCCGCACGCTTCCAAACATTTGATCGCTTGCCCGTACGTGCGTGTCACGTACGTAACTTTGGTTAAATATATAAGCTTTATGAACCTTGGGTTAGGTGAACGGTCCTTTGGGCTGAGTGAGTGTGTGTGTTGATCAGGTGTTTGAATTGTATTGGCGGGTTATATGGACGTCCATATAACCCGCTCGAGCTATAACTAGCTCGAGCTAGTAGCTAGGAGCTAGGAGCTAGCATAACAAACACCTAGGTGTTTGTTATGCGGGATTAATTTGTGGCATATTAAATATAAGCCTGGTTGTGTTGTGGCTAATAGAGTATATATATATGTCTTGTGTTTATTTACTGTTGTAGTCATTCCCAGCTGAATATCAGGTCACCCCCGCCTCTCACAGCATCTTCCCTATCTGAATCGCTTCCACTTCCCTCTAGTCCTTCACTCTCACTTTCCTCATCCACGAATCTTTCATCCTCGCCCAAATTAATGGGGAAATCGTCGCTTTCTCGGTCCGAATCTCTCTCACTTCATGCGGCCATCATTGTAAACAATAGGGAACTTTGCGTATATGTTCAACTTACTACGTCACGCTACTTCCGGTAGGGGCAAGCCTTTTTTTTATCAGATACCGAAAGTTGCGATCTTTATCGTCGTTTTATACTAAATCCTTTCAGCAAAAATATGGCAATATCGCGAAATGATCAAGTATGACAGATAGAATAGATCTGCTATCCCCGTTTAAATAAAAAAAATTCATTTCAGTAGGCCTTTAAAAAATTCCCAAAAATTCCCAGATTTCCCAGAACTCCAGGTTTTCCGGGACATTTTTCCCCATTCAAAAAGAATTGGCCATTTTTCAAACTACCCCCATTTCCACATTTTTCAACCGATTCAAACCCTTCCAACTCCAAAATAGTCAGCCTGTACAAAATTGTGTGCTCTCTTTCAACAATTTTTAAAAAATTCCCAGATTTCCAAAAATTTCCAGTTTTCAGGGACATTTTCTCCATTGAAAATGAATTGGCCATTTTTCAAACTTTCACCATTTCCACATTTTTCAACCGATTCAAACCATTTCCCCTTCAACATATTCCACTCAGCCTGCACATTCAAACTGTCATTTTTCCAAGTTCAAAAAAATTCCAGGAATTCCCAGAATTCCCGTTTTTTTCAAACCCTTATTTGACCCTTTTATCTGGCGACTACTCCTTCTACATTTTTCAACCCACTTCAACCGTTCCTCCGTCCAAACATTCCTCTTAATCAGGACAAAAAAACAAAGTTGTTTTTTGAATTTGAAAAATTACCGGTTTTCCCAAAATTCCAGGAATACCGTACTACCATTTCTCAATTAAAAATGCTACTACCTGACCATTTCTCGACCGATTTGAAAAAAATCCAACACCAACCAGTTCAACTCATTCAGAACATTCAAATCGTTTAACATTTACCAAAAAATTCCCGCTTTTCCCGAAACTCCCAAATTTCCATGAAATGAGTGGGACATTTTTCGAAGTTCCACAATTCCCACATTTTTCATCCTATTCAAACCCTTGCAACTCCAAAATAGTCAGCCTGTTCAAAATTGTGCTCTCTTTCAACAATTAAAAAAACATTCCCAGATTTCCCAGAATTCCAGGTTTTCCGGGACATTTTTCCCATTCAAAAAGAATTGGCCATTTTTCAAACTTTCACCATTTCCACATTTTTCAACCGATTCAAACCATTCCACCTTCAACATGTTTCACTAATCCTGGAAATTTAAACTGTTATTTTTCCAAGTTCAAAAAAATTATAGGAATTCCCGTTTTTTTCAAACACTTATATAACCCTTTTTTCTGGCGACTACTCCTTCCACATTTTTCAACCCACTTCAACCGTTCCTCCGTCCAAACATTCCTCTTAATCAGGACAAAAAATTAAGTTGTTTTTTAACTGGAAAATTTCCCATTTTTCCCGAAATTCCTTAATACCATTTCTCAATTAAAAATTCTACTACCTGAACATTTCTCGACCAATTTGAAAAAATCTAACACCAACCATTTCAACTCATTCAGAACATTCCAGTCATTTAACATTCACCAAAAAATTCCCGCTTTTCCCGAAATTCCCATTGAAAAGAATGGGACATTTTTCGAAGATCCACAATTCCCACATTTTTCATTCGATTCAAACCCTTTCAACTCCAAAATAGTCAGCCTGTTCAAAACGGTGCTTTCTCTTTCAACAATTAAAACAAAATTACCGGATTTCCAAGAATTTCCAGTTTTCAGGGACATTTTCCCCATTCAAAATGAATTGGCCATTTTTCAAACTTTCACCATTTCCACATTTTTCATCCGATTCAAACCATTCCACCTTCACCATGTTCCACTCATCCTGCACATTCAAACTATCATTTTCCAAGTTCAAAAAAATTCCAGGAATTCCCATTTTTTAAACCCTTTTTTGAACCTTTTTTCTGGCGACAACTCTTTCCACATTGTTCAACCCACTTCAATGGTTCCACCGTCAAAACATTCTTCTTAATCAGGACAAAAAATGAAGTTGAAAATCCACGGTTTTCCCAAAATTCCGGGAATTCCTTAATGCCATTTCTCAGTTGAAAATGTTACTACTTCCACATTTCTCGACCGATTTGGTAAAATTCCTACACCAACCATTTCAACTCATTCTCTTTTAACATTTACCAAAAAATTCCTGCTTTTCCAGAAATTCCCAAAATTCCATGAAATTCCCATTGAAATGAATAGGAAATTTTTCAAAGTTCCGCAATTTCCAAAAATGTTTCATCCTTCAACATATTCCACTCATCCTATCATTCAAACAATAATTTTTCTAACTTCCAATAAAATCCAGGAATTCCCAGAATTCCCGTTTTTTCAAACCCTTTTTTGACCCTTTTTTCTGGCGACTATACTCCTTCCACATTTTTCAACCCACTTCAACCATTCCACCGTCAAAACATTCCTCTTAATTAGGACAAAAACGAAGTTGTTTTTCGAACAGGAAAAATTCCCGGTTTTCCCGAAATTCCAGGAATTCCTTAATACCATTTCTCTGTTAAAACATGTTACTATTGCAACATTTCTCGACCGATTTGAAAAATTCCAACACCAACCATTTCAACTCATTCAGAAAATGTAAGTCGTTTAACATTTACCAAAAAATTCCCACTTTCCTCGAAACTCCCAAATTTCCATGAAATTCCCTTTGAAATGAATGGGACATTTTTCAAAGTTCCACAATTCCCACATTTTTCATCCGATTCAAACCCTTCAAACTCCAAAATAGTCAGCCTGTTCAAAATGGTGCGCTCTTTTTCAACAATTTAAAAACAAATCCCAGATTTCCCAGAATTCCAGGTTTTCCGGGACATTTTTCCCATTCAAAAATAATTGGCCATTATTCAAACTTCCACCATTTCCAAATTTTTCAACCGATTCAAACCATTGCACCTTCAACATATTTCACTCATCCTATCATTCAAACTATAATTTTTCCAAGTTCAAAAAATTTTCCAGGAATTCCCGTTTTTTTAAACCCTTTTTTGACCCTTTTTTCTGGCGACTACTCCTTCCACCCACTTCAACCGTCCAAACATTCCTCTTAACCAGGACAAAAAACAAAGTTGTATTTTGAACTGGAAAAATTCCCATTTTTCCCAAAATTCCTGGAATTCCTTAATATAATTTTTTTAATAAAAATACTACTACTTCAACATTTCTCGACCAATTTTAAAAAATTCCAACACTAACCATTTCAACTCATTCAGAACATTCGAGTCTTTTAACATTTACCAAAAAATTCCCGCTTTTTTCGAAACTCCCAAATTTCCATGAAATTCCCATTGAAATGAATGGGACATTTTTCAAAGTTCCACAATTCCCACATTTTTCATCCGATTCAAACCCTTCAAACTCCAAAATAGTCAGCCTGTTCAAAATGGTGCGCTCTTTTTCAACAATTTAAAAACAAATCCCAGATTTCCCAGAATTCCAGGTTTTCCGGGACATTTTTCCCATTCAAAAATAATTGGCCATTATTCAAACTTCCACCATTTCCAAATTTTTCGACCGATTCAAACCATTGCACCTTCAACATATTTCACTAATCCTATCATTCAGACTATAATTTTCCAAGTTCAAAAAAATTTCCAGGAATTCCCGTTTTTTTAAACCCTTTTTTGACCCTTTTTTCTGGCGACTACTCCTTCCACCCACTTCAACCGTCCAAACATTCCTCTTAACCAGGACAAAAAACAAAGTTGTTTTTTGAACTGGAAAAATTCCCATTTTTACCAAAATTCCTGGAATTCCTTAATATAATTTTTTAAAATAAAAATACTACTACTTCAACATTTCTCGAGCGATTTAAAAAAAATCCAACACTAACCATTTCAACTCATTCAGAACATTCGAGTCTTTTAACATTTACCAAAAAATTCCCGCTTTTTTCGAAACTCCCAAATTTCCATGAAATTCCCATTGAAATGACTGGGACATTTTTCAAAGTTCCACAATTCCCACATTTTTCATCCGATTCAAACAGTTCCAACTCCAAAATATTCAGCCTGTTCAAAATTGATTTTATACACAAAAAAAAATAGCTTAAAATAACTATCAGTAATAGTGTCTCTGTTGTTAATGTTTTCATAGCAACGGCTAATTAGCTACTTTTGAACTTGTGAATGTAAGTGGACCAGCCAGGACACCTTGCAGTCTGCTTGTTTGCACACACAAACAAATCTCAATTAAAGACAATATATGCAAGAATTGTAGCTTAAAATAATGATCACGAATAATGTCTCTGATGTTACTGTTTTCATAGCAACAGCTGGTAGTGGACCAGCCAGGACACCTTGCCACCTGCTTGCTTGTACTGTATACATTAAAAAAGCCCAGAATCAAAGCAAGTGCAGTGTGATGCTAACATGAGGAACTAATAGTACATTAATTAACATGAGCATGTCTGAAAACAGGCTTGAAAAAGGACAGGAAAGTTGGAGAAATAAAAAGTGCACATTCCTGTTTGGCTTCCGGGGTTTGGGCGACAAAATGAGTCGAATATAAAATGAATCAAATGCATAATTAAAATGTAATTAAGTCATGCATTAAATTGTCCATTATTTAAAGGAAAAGTAAAACATGATGGAACGTAGTTGTATTCTTCCATCCGTCATCTTCTTCCACTTAAAAAGTCCAATAAGCAGTAATAATTCAGATTTTTGTAATATTATCTAATTACATCAATATTTCAGATTAGAGTTCACATTTTACTAAATTAATAATCATTAATGGAAATTTGAATCCATAAGTTTAATTATTCCAGAAAGGAGCAATAAATTACTTTTTGCATGAATTAATTAAATCCCGTATTAAACTAAATAAAAACTAAACGATACAAATACAATCATTTTTGTTTATATTCCACATTTACATGCAATCATTTTGTATTAATGTTAAAATGTAATACTTTAAATTAGGGATGTCCGATAATGGCTTTTTGCCGATATCCGATATTCCGATATTGTCCAACTCTTTAATTACCAATACCGATATCAACCGATACCGATATCAACAGATATATGCAGTCGTGGAATTAACACATTATTATGCCTAATTTGGACAACCAGGTATGGTGAAGATAAGGTACTTTTTAAAAAAATTAGTAAAATCAGATAAATACATTAAAAACATTTTCTTGAATAAAAAAGAAAGTACAACAATATAAAAACAGTTACATAGAAACTAGTAATTAATGAAAATGAGTAAAATGAACGGTTAAAGGTTAGTACTATTAGTGGAGCAGCAGCACGCACAATCATGTGTGTTTACGGACTGTATCCCTTGCAGACTGTATTGATATATATTGATATATAATGTAGGAAGCAGAATATCAATAACAGAAAGAAACAACCCTTTTGTGTGAATGAGTGTAAATGGGGGAGGGAGGTTTTTTGGGTTGGTGCACTAATTGTAAGTGTATCTTGTGTTTTTTATGTTGATTTAATTTAAAAAAAAAAAAAAAAAAAAACCGATACCGATAACAAAAAAAACGATACCGATAACAAAAAACCGATACCGATAACAAAAAACCGATACCGATAATTTCCGATATTACATTTTAACGCATATATCGGCCGATAATATCGGCAGGCCGATATTATCGGACATCTCTACTTTAAATAGCAATTTTAAATTGCTTTAATTAGGCAAATAATACATGTATAGGAATATTTAGGAAAATAACATTTTTAAATACAAATGGAATCGTTTAAATTCATGTAAATATTTGACTAATTTTATATGTCAAAAACAGCCAACTATAAATGTTAAACATTTAAGGGAAATTGAAGTAATAAAAGACGTCTACAATAATGTGGATTTTAATGATAAAATAAGTAAAAAGAGGACAAAAAACAATACATAAATAAGAAATGCATATGTTAATTTCATTTAAATGTTGCAAAAAAAGGCTGACTAGGGAAGATTGAATTGTGTTTTGGTTATATCAAATTGTACACTATACTGTATTATGTACATTATACTTTTACGAATTAAATGATTTCAAATTTCAGGAACTTATCTTTTTTATTTTAATTAATTTAATTGAAAGTGCAATTAACCAACATTGAATTACATGAGTTTGTAATAATGCATTAAAATAAATGTTAAAATGTAATATTTTAAGTAGCAAATGGCTTTAAATAAGCAAATAATACACATATTTATATTTGAATGAAATAAATCATCGTCAATACTTACAATATATGACAGCAGATATTAGACTGGAAGTAGAGGAAATATATTGCCAACTTGATGTACTTGCTGCACTGCACAAACACAAACACACAAACACACACACACACACACACACACACACACACACACACACACTCAGCTGTCAAAAAGCTGCCACGACAGCAAATATCTGACAAGAGCTCAACTCGACACAGTTTCTCCTTTCATTCCTTTTTCCCTTCTTGCCATTCGCTGCATCTTTCTCACCAAAGAGTGTGTGTGCGGCATACCAATAACACTTTTGCATGTACAGTATGCACACACACACACACACACACTTTCAAAAACCATGCAGGGGAGGAGAGAAGCACTCATGGGCACTTTTCATACCCCAAGGCGGCCTCTTTATAACCAATTGCTGGCTAAATTAATCAGCCTCCCTCGGGGGGGAAACGCACACGCACACACACACACACACACACACACACACACACACACACACACACACACACACACACACACACACACACACACACACACACACACACACACACACACACACACACACACACACACACACGCTGTAAATATTGTAAACAATATCATTGAGGCATGGCTATAAAATGACCCAAACACCTTGCAGAGAAATACTGTAAGAAGATGAGCTATAAATCCCACACCCACTCAATAACATGCATCACTTTCTTTCCCCTCAATGTATGAGTGCTAATAAACTTCTTTTTTTTTAAGTGTTAATTATGAGACAGTGAGCCACAACTTTATTGTATAACAAATATTAATGTTGCAGAAAAAATATGAATAGGGAATTTAGAAAAATGTTTTGAATTTACTTTGATTATCTAAAATTGTACTATGATATGTATAATATACTATAATATGTATAAAATACATTATACTTGTACAAATTAAAATATATATATTTTTTAATATTAATGTTTAACTTAAAGCTAACTTAGCAACTTAGCAACGGGACCTCACAGAGCTATGCTAAAAACATTAGCTCTCCACCTACGCCAGCCGGCCCTCATCTACTCATCAACACCCGTGCTCACCTGCGTTCCAGCGATCGGCAGAAGGACGAAGGACTTCACCCGATGCGTTTGGCGGCCCGGAGACGTAGGAAGTCAAGGTGAGGTCGGCGGCTAGCGCGGCTAGCGCTCCAACAAAGTCCTCCTGGTTGTGTTGCTGTAGTCCGCTGCTTATACACCGATCCCACCTACAACTGTCTTCTTTGCAGCCTTCATTGTTCATTAAACAAATTGCAAAAGATGTCCAGAATACTGTGGAATTATGAAATGAAAACAGAGCTTTTTGTATAGGATTCTACGGAGTACCATAACTTCCGTTACTCTGACTTCGTCACGCGCATACGTCATCGTACATAGACGTTTTCAACCGGAAGTTTAGCGGGAAATTTAAAATGTCACTTTATAAGTTAACCCGGCCGTATTGGCATGTGTTGCAATGTTAAGATTTCATCATTGATATATAAACTATCAGACTGCGTGGTCGCTAGTAGTGGCTTTCAGTAGGCCTTTAAGTCAGGACTTTGGGAAAGCCATTCTTAAGCCTTCATTCTAGCCTGATTTAGCCATTCCTTTACCACTTTTGACGTGTGTTTGGGGTCATTGTCCTGTTGGAACACCCAACTGCGCCCAAGACCCAACCTCCGGGCTGATGATTTTAGGTTGTCCTGAAGAATTTGAAGGCAATCCTCCTTTTTCATTGTCACAGTTATTGTCCCATCACACATGAATTTCCTCCAGAAGGTCTTCTCTTTGTCCATGTGATATCAAATGAAACAAAAATTGAGCCAGCAATACCCTGCAATATGTTTGGAGGAAAAAAGGTGAAGCCTTTAATCCCAGGAACACCATACCTACTGTCAAGCATGGTGGTGGTAGTATTATGCTCTGGGCCTGTTTTGCTGCCAATGGAACTGCTGCCTTACAGAGAGTAAATGGGACAATGAAAAAGGAGGATTACCTCAAAATTCTTCAGGACAACCTAAAATCATCAGCCCACATCGGCGATCCCCTCCAAGGTTTCTCATTGTCCCATTGGGTTGAGTTTTTCTTGCCCTGATGTGGGATCTGAGCCGAGGATGTCGTTGTGACTTGTGCAGCCCTTTGAGACACTCGTGATTTAGGGCTATATAAGTAAACATTGATTGATTGATTGATTCTTTACAAGTGTATGTAAACTTTTGACCACCACTGTATATGTCATCCCCAACTTAACTCAAAACAAAAAATATATTTATTTTTTTAAGCTACTTGTTACCGCCATGTTTTAATACTCGCAGTGCATACTACAATATGTTTTTGTGTGTTTAAATGCAGTATTTAAAGGCCTACTGAAAGCCACTACTAGCGACCACGCAGTCTGATAGTTTATACATCAATGATGACATCTTAACATTGCAACACATGCCAATACGGCCGGGTTAACTTATAAAGTGACATTTTAAATTTCCCGCTAAACTTCCGGTTGAAAACTCCTTTGGATGATGACGTATGCGCGTGACGTAGCCAGTGAAACAGAGGTATGGCTCCCCCATTGAAGCCAATACAAAATAGCTCTGTTTTCATGTCATTATTCCACAGTATTCTGCACATCTGTGTTGGTGAATCTGTTGCAGTTTGTTCATTGCATTATGGAGAAAGAAGCTGAGCAAGCAAAGAAGAAAGTTGTTGGTGCGAAGCGGAGTATTTTGCGAGGGAAGTCAGCAGCAACACAACACAGCCGGTGTTTCATTGTTTACATTCCCGAAAGATGCAGTCAAGATCGAAGAACTCGGACAACAGAGACTCTTACCAGGAGGACTTTGACTTCACAGAACACAGACTCTTACCAGGATTACTTTGATTTGGATACACAGACGCAGACGCGGTACCGTGAGTACGCAGCTGCGCTTCCAAACATTTGATCGCTTGCCCGTACGTGCGTGTCACGTACGTAACTTTGGTTAAATATATAAGCTTTATGAACCTTGGGTTAGGTGAACGGTCCTTTGGGCGGAGTGAGTGTGTGTGTTGTGCAGGTGTTTGAATTGTATTGGCGGGTTATATGGACGGGAGCCTGGAGCTAGGAGCTAGCATAACAAACACCTAGGTGTTTTTATGCGGGATTTATTGGTTGTGTTGTGGCTAATAGAGTATATATATGTCTTGTGTTTATTTACTGTTGTAGTCATTCCAGCTGAATATCAGGTCCCACCCGCCTCTCACAGCATCTTCCTTATCTGAATCGCTTCCACTGCCCTCTAGTCCTTCACTCTCACTTTCCTCATCCACAAATCTTTCATCCTCGCTCAAATTAATGGGGAAATCGTCGCTTTCTCGGTCCGAGTCGCTCTCACTTCTGGCCGCCATCATTGTAAACAATAGGGAACTTTGCTGAAATGTTCAACCGACTACGTCACGCTACTTCCGGTAGGGGCAAGGCTTTTTTTTGTCAGATACCAAAAGTTGCGATCTTTATCGTCGTCGTTCTCTACTAAATCCTTCCAGCAAAAATATGCGAAACGATCAAGTATGACACATAGAATAGATCTGCTATCCCCGTTTAAATAAAAATAATTCATTTCAGTAGGCCTTTAAAAGTATTTCAAAGAGTCCCTTAACAGGTAACCAATTTAGCATGAAGCTGAGGAGGCTACAAAATAAACCACAAAAAACATTATAAGCTTCACTATAAAGTAGTTTCGCATGAAAATGTTTCTGCACTCACTTTCAGTTAATGATAACAGGATTGCGATAAAAGTGCCTTATGGAAGGGGTTCATTCATTTTTGTAGTGTTGTTATTATGAGCTGTCGTCTGCGTCTACACCGTCATTACTTCCTCTTATCCTTCCGTTAAGCTGACATTAAACCGCACCTTTAAATACCCCGACCGGCCTTTATTTCTGTCACATTTTAACTCGAATGCACGTCAAAGCTTGTTTTTTCACACACATTTAGGTAAGCCGCTAAAAATCTCTGTCCAAATGAGACTTTCTTTTTTTTTTTCCCCCCCCCCAAGACTTTGGCTGGCGTGTGACGGGAACATGAAACGCTTGGCGGAGGGAAGAAGACGACGACGCGGCGCCGACGTTTGCCAGGCGGGGGGGGGCTGGGGGGGGGGGGGGGGAGATGTTTTTGGAATTTAAAAAAAAAAAGCCTGGCAAAGAAATCAAGTAGAACATTTTACTGACAAAACAATTTGATTCGTCAGATGGAAATGACGCCAACAAGCACTGTTGGCGCAGTCATCTTTAAAGGCCTACTGAAATGACATGTTTTTATTCAAACGTGGATAGCAGATCCATTCTATGTGTCATACTTGATCATTTTGCGATATTGCCATATTTTTGCTGAAAGGATTTAGTAGAGAACATCGACGATAAAGTTCGCAACTTTTGGTCTCTGATAAAAAAAAAGCCTTGCCTGTACCGGAAGTAGCGTGACGACACCGGAGGAAAGGCTGCTCACATTTCCCCATTGTTTACAATGGAGCGAGAGAGATTCGGACCGATAAAGCGACGATTACCCCATTCATTTGAGCCAGGATGAAAGATTCGTGGATGAGGAACGTGAAAGTGAAGGACTAGAGTGCAGTGCAGAACGTATCTTTTTTCGCTCTGACCGTAACTTAGGTACAAGCTGGCTCATTGGATTCCACACTCTCTCCTTTTTCTATTGTGGATCACGGATTTGAATTTTAAACCACCTCGGATACTATATACCAGGGGTCACCAACGCGGTACCCGCGGGCACCAGGTAGCCCGTAAGGACCAGATGAGTAGCCCGCCGGCCTGTTCTAAAAATAGCTCAAATAGCAGCACTTACCAGTGAGCTGCCTCTACTTTTTTAAATGTTATTTATTTACTAGCAAGCTGGTCTCGCTTTGCCCGACATTTTTAATTCTAAGAGAGACAAAACTCAAATAGAATTTGAAAATCCAAGAAAATATTTTAAAGACTTCTTCACTTGTTTAAATAAATTCATTATTTTTTTACTTTGCTTCTTATAACTTTCAGAAAGACAATTTTAGAGAAAAAATCCAACCTTAAAAATGATTTTAGGATTTTTAAACACATATACCTATTTACCTTTTAATTTCTTTCCTCTTCTTTCCTGACAATTTAAATCAATGTTCAAGTAATTTTTTTTTTTTATTGTAAAGAATAATAAATACATTTTAATTTAATTCTTCATTTTAGCTTCTGTTTTTTCGACGAAGAATATTTGTGAAATATTTCTTCAAACTTATTATGATTAAAATTCAAAAAAATTATTCTGGCAAATCTAGAAAATCTGTAGAATCAAATTTAAATCTTATTTCAAAGTCTTTTGAATTTCTTTTAAAATTTTTGTTCTGGAAAATCTAGAAGAAATAATGATTTGTCTTTGTTAGAAATATAGCTTGGTCCAATTTGTTATATATTCTAACAAAGTGTAGATTGGATTTTAACCTATTTAAAACATGTCATCAAAATTCTAAAATTAATCTTAATCAGGAAAAATTACTAATGATGTTCCATAAATTATTTTTTAAATTTTTTTCAAAAAGATTCGAATTAGCTAGTTTTTCTCTTCTTTTTTTCGGTTGAATTTTGAATTTTAGAGAGTCGAAATTGAAGATAGACTATGTTTCAAAATGTAATTGTCATTTTTTCGTGTTTTCTCCTCTTTTAAACCGTTCAATTAAGTGTAAATATCATTAATTATTAATAATAACATAGAGTTAAAGGTAAATTGAGCAAATTGGCTATTTCTGGCAATTTATTTAAGTGTGTATCAAACTGGTAGCCCTTCGCATTAATCACTACCCAAGAAGTAGCTCTTGCTTTCAAAAAGGTTGGTGACCCCTGCTATATACTCTTGAAAATGAGAGTCGAGAACGCGAAATGGACATTCACAGTGACTTTCATCTCCACGACAATACATTGGCGAAACACTTTAGCTACAGAGCTAACGTGATAGCATCGTGCTCGAATGCAGATGTAAACAAAAGAAATAAACCACTGTCTGGAAGGATACACAGAAGATCAACAATACTACTAAACCATGGACATGTAACTACACGGTTAATACTTTCCAGCCTGGCGAAGATTAACAATGCTGTTGCTAACGACGCCATTGAAGCTAACTTGCAACAGGACCTCACAGAGCTATGATAAAAACATTAGCGCTCCACCTACGCCAGCCAGCCCTCATCTGCTCATCAACACCCGTGTTCACCTGCGTTCCAGCGATCGACGGAAGGATGAAGGACTTCACCCGATTATCCGTGCAGTCCGCGGATAGCATCGGCTAGCGCGTCTGCTATCCAAGTCAAAGTCCTCCTGGTTGTGTTGCTGCAGCCAGCCGCTAATACACCGATCCCACCTACAACTTTCTTCTTTGCAGTCTCCATTGTTCATTAAACAAATTGCAAAAGATTCACCAACACAGATGTCCAGAATACTGTGGAATTTTGCGATGAAAACAGAGCTTTTTTGTATTGGATTCAATGGTGTACCAATACTTCCGTTTAACTAGTGACAAGTACAAGGGAATAATTAACAGTTAAATGATTGAAGTGCCAAACTTACAATATTACAAAACCCCGTTTGTGGACAAGGACACAACAGCCGTCGAAGCATATTCAATCTCTTTCTTAACTCGCGTAACACAATCCGGTGAAAAGATTCAACGGAACTTCCGTCACTGCCTAAGCTAAATAACACAGCTGGGCAAAAAATGTTGCTCTGAGCGTGCTCAAAATGACATCACACCTCACTTGGAAACAAGCACCGCCTTTTAAAAGGCACACACACTCCGCTCTCGTGAAACGTCTCTCAACTACACATTCCAGATTTTTAAAGTTGTTTTTGTTTGTTTTTGTTTTAAATAGCGCATTAATTACTTTCCCTATTAATTAATTACATGTATTGAATAGTAATTCTGTTAGTAATTCACAAACTTTTTTGGTAAAGTAACTTTTTTTTTTTTTTTTTTTTCTCCATGCTTTTTTAACCTGTAAAGCACTTTGGTTCAATCTAAAAGTTGTTGAAAACGTGCTATATAAATAAAGTTGACTTGACTTGACTAACAAATTATAAATAATGACTTTTTTTTAAGGCAATTTGCCGAACACTGCTTGTCAGTCATCCACTGTCTTTGACTCTGTGGGTGGAGGCGGGGCCACCATACAGACACCGACAAGTTCAGCCTCGTACCGAAAACTGACTTGATTGATTGATTGATTGATTGATTGAAACTTTATTAGAGGATTGCACAGTACAGTACATATTCCGTACAATTGACCACTAAATGGTAACACCCCAATACGTTTTTCAACTTGTTTGAGTCGGGGTCCACGTTAATCGATTCATGACGTAGTAGAAGGGACCCGAATCACCCCCACAATCAAATCACTTTTGACTGACTAATACATAACTTCCTGATAAGCTAAAAATAGAAATGTATGCATATAATATGTACACAATGTAGGCCATATCATTTGTTTAATAAATGTGTAAACATATGTTTATAGTCGAGTTTACTGTGGTTTATCCGTTATCCAGTGCTCAATACCGGGGTAGAGCGGAATATTTTATTGTATCCCTACAAGCCTGTTTTCCCTGCTCTTCAGGGGATTTTATTGAAGTGTTTGTGGTTTTTACATATATATATATATATATATATATATATATATATATATATATATATATATATATATATATATAGGGTATATTACATGGGGGTGTGGCCATTGTTATACACAGTAGTGCCTTGCCGGCACACTTCAATAAAAATCCCCTGAAGAGTGGGGAAACCTGCGAAACAGGCTTGCAGGGATGAAATAGCCTCTGTGTTTTTTCCTGACCTAACGTATAAAAATGAATTTATGAATTTTTGTCTAAAATTATTTTTAATCATATTTAGAAAAATACATTCAATAAATAGAAATATTTAATACAAATGGTGTATAAAAACTGCAATTAAATGCTCATGTATTTGTTGTTTATTTAGCATTATGTTTGCAAAGTATTTAGCATAGCGACTTAGAGGTACACTTTATACCTCAAGGGGCAGCCCTGTTTTTTAAAAAACTTTTTTTTGCACTAAATCATGAACATATAAAGTTTTACGACGAAAATGTGCCTTTTTTTTGGCCTAAATCCGCCTGCAGAGTTCCCCAGTCAACTCAACATAAAGTATATTTCAATGTATATAAAGGCGAGCATGACAATTGGACAACAATGAAGGCCTCCGAGCTCAAAGCGTGTGCGTTTGCGTGTGTTTGGTATTTTCAAACCTCTGGCAGGTGTCCAGTCCCACCTGCTCAATGAGAGAAGGGAAGGACTTCTCTCGTCTTAGCCGTTAAATCCCCGCTGAGGCGGTGAGTGAAACCCGCTCCTAGAGATTTACGTCCTGTTACAAAGCTGCCCCTCGTTTTTTTATGGATTTACTTAAGCAGTCGTAGACACAGACACACACACACACACACACACACACACACACACACACACACACACACACACACACACACACACACACACACACACACACACACACACACACACACACACACACACACACACACACACACACACACACAGACACACACAGACACACACACACACACCTCAAAAGACTTTTGTTGGCCCAAAGTGTTATTGTACACCCACAACAAAAATCTGTCATTGCACCATCCACGTCAAACTAACTATTTAATAAGGTTTTTTTAATCAATGTTTGTATACATGAAAAAATCCTTAAAAATGTGTCTAAAATGTCTAAAATAAATCAAAATAAATACACAATAATGAATATTTTATCTAACTATATACTATTATAACAGAATATATTATGACAATAAAAAAACACTATAAATACTCCAGTAATCCCTAGTTTATCGCTGTTAATTGGTGCGATAAATACACTTCCACAAAGTAGGATTGGTTGATTATAAATTGAATATTTTCCTAGCTAGAGCACGAACAAAAACGATTTACTAGCTTCTAAATACATTTTTCAACACTATGAGAGCCCTCTAGACATAAAATAACAGCCTTTTGTAACCTTTACACTCTTTTAACCCCATATAGTAATGCTGCCTGAGGCTGAGCCAATTATTACTGTAGTATTGATATTTTTTGTTTATTTAAAAACAAAACAAAAATATTAAAACAATTATTTTAGCCATGTTTATGCATGAAATGCCTAATTTTGGACAAAAATGTTGTAGAACATTCGGAGAAAAACAAAATGAAAAAAATCTGCGATGTTGTGAAGTCACTAATATATATATATATATATATATATATATATATATATATATATATATATATATATATATATATATATATATATATATATACACATTAGGGCTGGGCGATATATCGATATACTCGATATATTGCGGGTTTGTCTCTGTGAGATATAGAAAATGACTATATCGTGATATTTGAGTATACGTTCTCACGCAGTTGCTACATACATACATATATATATATATATATATATATATATATATATATATATATATATATATATATACACATATATACACTACCGTTCAAAAGTTTGGGGTCACCCAAACAATTTTGTGGAATAGCCTTCATTCCTAAGAACAAGAATAGACTGTGGAGTTTCAGATGAAAGTTCTCTTTTTCTGGCCATTTTGAGCGTTTAATTGACCCCACAAATGTGATGCTCCAGAAACTCAATCTGCTCAAAGGAAGGTCAGTTTTGTAGCTTCTGTAACGAGCTAAAGTGTTTTCAGATGTGTGAACATGATTGCACAAGGGTTTTCTAATCATCAATTAGCCTTCTGAGCCAATGAGCAAACACATTGTACCATTAGAACACTGGAGTGATAGTTGCTGGAAATGGGCCTCTATACACCTATGTAGATATTGCACCAAAAAGCAGACATTTGCAGCTAGAATAGTCATTTACCACATTAGCAATGTATAGAGTGTATTTCTTTCAAGTTAAGACTAGTTTAAAGTTATCTTCATTGAAAAGTAGTGCTTTTCCTTCAAAAATAAGGACATTTCCATGTGACCCCAAACTTTTGAACAGTAGTGTGTATATATATATATATATATATATATATATATATATATATATATATATACATATATATATATATATATATATATATGGTCCAGTTTTGCACACATTTTCATTAATTTAATAAATGTGGGAATTAATTTAACTGTTTCTTATTCCAAATGGTTTTTTAAAGTTGCAAGTGATTAACGCTTACTTAGTGAAACAAAAATAAATGTAAAACTGCATCAATATACATAAATTAAAGATGCATCAATAACCAATTTTTAATCGAATCGTAGCTCCCGAATCGTAATCGTAAGATTCCCACCTCTAGCGACGACTGCATATAAATAAATGCAATATATTATATTAAATTCCCAAAAAATAATTGAAAATGTATTAAACATGCAAATCAAATCTGACAACATAAGCGTAATTATTTAGCCTCGGTTAACGAGCTAGAGAAGAATGTAATCTTTGCTTCAGACGTGGAATTATAATCATGCAAACAATCAAAAAGGGTCAAACTTTCCTCAAGTGTTGGTGCAATTAAAAGAAGAATTTTAAAAAGGCGCCTGCAACCTTTCTGCTTTAAACAAAGTAGAGCTTTAGTGCGCATTTTCTTGCACGTTTAATTGTTTTCTATCAAGTCTGACGGAATGACTTCCGGCCAAAAAGCACACAAAGGCAGAAATAGCTCACGGGGTTCATTTGAACAAAACACTGGAAAACAAGTCAAATATATATATATATATATATATATATATATATATATATTTTAAGTTGGTTACCAAGGCAACCAGTCAATGCTGTTTTCTCCTGTGAAATCATGTTCCTCTCCACCACATGAAACTTTCATTTTTTACTGTTTCATTACTCAGAAAGACATCAAAGACTTTCTACAATGTCAGCCTAATTATCACAGATGTTGGCCTGAATTAAAGAAATATATATTTATAATGTACATAAATACTAAAAGACAGACGCCCGGAGGTTTATTTCGTCACTCGAGCCCTCAAATTAATCTTCCTGTGAAGCCAACAGGAAATGAGGCAATGATTCACGGTGAGTCACGACTGACTGACAGGCTGCAAATAATCAGCAGTAAAGTTGAATTTGAGTGGAATGTGCTTCTGTCACGGCTTCTTCTGATATTACGTACGGCTGCTATAAAGTATCTGGTAGAAAACAAGATTAGTTGTATTCTTGCAACAAGTCACTACCTCTGTAACATACTTTCCCCCCCTGGATTATGACGAGGTAGGGATATATAAATAATTAAACTAAAATAGCAATTAAAATAGAGCAAAGACTTCCTTCAAGGCAAAAAGAAATAAAACATTCGTCTGACTTATTGCATCTAAACAAGATGCAGTTCCACTCCGGTGCTGTAGGTGGCAGTAATGCTCACTAGACACAGTGATTATTGTGCCATAATACATTGTGTGTAACTTGTTACAAATGTAACCATACGTAAGTGAAAAGAAAATTGAATGTAAGTAATTGTTAGAATAATTATGTGTAAGTTATCACACAACTCTTATGCTTAAAGGCCGTTGCTATAGTTATTATCAATTGTGCTGAAGTTGTACTTTTCTATCTGTGCAAAGGGACATCGTCTCGTATCAGTGTTTGTTTCCAGAATCGGCCTGCTGACTGCCAAGGACGAACATCGAGTACCCAGACGCAGACAAAGCAGAGACAGGGCGATATCGCGAGTGTCAGCACATTTGCATTTCATTAATAGTCATACATTGTGTCTAACTGGGACTGTTGAGATTACCCCCCTTCCCTCAGCGACAGCTTCAGTGATGTAACCAGGGACCTCCCAAATAAATAGAGGAAGCACGTGGGCAGGATTTTAGAGCGTAGTTTGGATCTGTAACTGAATTACAGCCCAAAAAACGTCTCTCCTCATTGAGCCAAATTGAACTCTGTCTCTGCATGATTCCTTGCTTCTTGTCTGTTTAATAGATGGCATCAGTGTTTGAACCTGACAGTAATATCTAAAATAGTTTTTTTTCACATCTGTATTTTAGAAAAATACTGGTATGCAAAATGGTATTCAAGATTAGGGCGACACTGAAAATAAATTATACAAAACCCAAAACCAGTTTAGTCGGCACGTTGTGTAAATAGTAAATAAAAACAGAATACAATGATTTGCAAATCCTTTTCAACTTATATTCAACTGAATAGACTGCAAAGACAAGATATTTAACGTTCCAACTGGTAAACTTTGTTATTTTTTGCAAATATTAGCTCATTTGGAATTTGATGCCTGCAACATGTTTCAAAAAAGCTGGCACAAGTGGCAAAAAAAGACTGATAAAGTTGAGGAATGCTCATCAAACACTTATTTGGAACATCCCACAGGTGAACAGGCTAATTGGGAACAGGTGGGTGCCATGATTGGGTGTAAAAGTAGATTCTGTGAAATGCTCAGTCATTCACAAACAAGGATGGGGCGAGGGTCACCACTTTGTCAACAAATGCGTGAGCACATTTTTGAACCGTTTAAGAACAACCTTTCTCAACCAGCTATTGCAAGGAATTTAGGGACTTCACCATCTACGCTCTGTAATATCATCAAAGGGTTCAGAGAATGTGGAGAAATCACTGCACGTAAGCAGCTAAGCCCGTGACCTTCCATCCCTCAGGCTGTACTGCATCAACAAGCCACATCGGTGTGTAAAGGATATCACCACATGGGCTCAGGAACACTTCAGAAACCCACTGTCAGTAACTACAGTTGGTCGCTACATCTGTAAGTGCAAGTTAAAACTCTCCTATGCAAGGCAAAAACCGTTTATCAACAACACCCAGAAACGCCGTCGGCTTCGCTGGGCCCGAGCTCATCTAAGATGGACTGATGCAAAGTGGAAAAGTGTTCTGTGGTCTGACGAGTCCACATTTCAAATTGTTTTTGGAACTAGTGGACGTCGTGTCCTCCGGACCAAAGAGGAAAAGAACCATCCGGATTGTTATAGGCGCAAAGTGTAAAAGGCAGCATGTGTGATGGTATGGGGGTGTATTAGTGCCCAAGACATGGGTAACTTACACATCTGTGAAGGCACCATTAATGCTGAAAGGTACATACAGCTTTTGGAGCAACATATGTTGCCATCCAAGCAACGTTACCATGGACGCCCCTGCTTATTTCAGCAAGACAATGCCAAGCCACGTGTTACAACAGCATGGCTTCATAGTAAAAGAGTGCGGGTACTAGACTGGCCTGCCTGTAGTCCAGACCTGTCTCCCATTGAAAATGTGTGGCACCTAAAATAGCAGAAGGGAGACCCCCGGACTGTTGAACAACTTAAGCTGTACATCAAGCAAGAATGGGAAAGAATTCCACCTGAGAAGCTTCAAAAATGTGTCTCCTCAGTTCCCAAACCTTTACTGAGTGTTGTTAAAAGGAAAGGCCATGTAACACAGTGGTGAACATGCCCTTTCCCAACTACGTGCACGTGTTGCAGCCATGAAATTCTAAGTTAATTATTATTTGCAAAAAAATAAACAAAAATTATGAGTTTGAACATGAAATATGTTGTCTTTGTAGCATATTCAACTGAATATGGCTTGAAAAGGATTTGCAAATCATTGTATTCTGTTTTTATCTACCATTTACACAACGTGACTATTTCACCGGTTTTGGGTTTTGTGCATATTTAACTGCTTAGCACAACTTGAACGAGGACGAGGAGAGCTTTGTAAGACAAAAAATACATAAAGCAGGCTTCGCTACACATCTTAAAATAAAACAAAACATAAGTCAGGGAAGTGGGAGCTGTAAGTTAGAAAATTGACATAACTGACGTGGCTATGCTATTGTTGCTAACGTGTCACAAGCTGGGCCAAACATGGCGCTTAATAAAGGCCTACTGAAATGAAATTGTTTCATTTAAACGGGGATAGCAGATCCATTCTATGTGTCATACTTGATCATTTCGCGATATTGCCATATTTTTGCTGAAAGGATTTAGTAGAGAAAATCGACGATAAAGTTCGCAACTTTTGGTCGCTGATAAAAAAAAAGCCTTGCCTGTAGCGGAAGTAGCGTGACGTCACAGGAGCTAGTATTCCTCACAATTCCCCGTTGTTTACAATGGAGCGAGAGAGATTCGGACCGAGAAAGCGACGATTACCCCATTAATTTGAGCGAGGATGAAAGATTCGTAGATGAGGAACGTTAGAGTGAAGAACGAGAGGCAGTGCAGGGTGTATCTTTTTTCGCTCTGACCGTAACTTAGGTACAAGCTGGCTCATTGGATTCCACACTCTCTCCTTTTTCTATTGTGGATTACGGATTTGTATTTTAAACCACCTCGGATACTATATCCTCTTGAAAATGAGAGTCGAGAACGCGAAATGGACATTCAGTGCCTTTTATCTCCACGACAATACATCGACGAAGCTCTTTAGCTACGAGCTAACGTGATAGCATCTGGCTCCAATGCAGATAGAAACAAAATAAATAAATCCCTGACTGGAAGGATAGCCAGAAGATCAACAATACTATTAAACCATGTACATGTAACTACACGGTTAATAATTCTCAGCCTGGCAAAGCTTGACAATGCTGTTGCTAACGACGCTGAAGCTAACTTAGCAACGGGACCTCACAGCGCTATGATAAAAACATCAGCGCTCCACCTACGCCAGCCAGCCCTCATCTGCTCATCAACACCCGTGCTCACCTGCGTTCCGGCGATCGACGGCGCGACGAAGGACTTCACCCGATCACAGATGCGTCTAGCGGATAGCATCGGCTAGCGCGTCTGCTATCCAAGTAAGTAGTCCTTGTTGTGTTGCTGCAGCCAGCCGCTAATACACCGATCCCACCTACAACTTTCTTCTTTGCAGTCTCCATTGTTCATTAAACAAATTGCAAAAGATTCACCAACACAGACGTCCAGAATACTGTGGAATTGTTCGATGAATGGACATTCACAGTGACTTTTATCTCCACGACAATACATCGGCGAAGCTCTTTAGCTACTGAGCTAACATGATAGCATCTGGCTCCAATGCAGATAGAAACAAAATAAATAAATCCCTGACTGGAAGGATAGCCAGAAGATCAACAATACTATTAAACCATGGACATGTAAATACACGGTTAATAATTCTCAGCCTGGCAAAGCTTGACAATGCTGTTGCTAACGACGCTGAAGCTAACTTAGCAACTTAGCAACCGGACCTCACAGAGCTATGATAAAAACATCAGCGCTCCACCTACGCCAGCCAGCCCTCATCTGCTCATCAAAACCCGTGCTCCGGCGATCGACGGCGCGACGAAGGACTTCACCCGATCACAGATGCGTTTAGCGGCTAGCATCGGCTAGCGCGTCTGCTATCCAAGTAAGTAGTCCTTGTTGTGTTGCTGCAGCCAGCCGCTAATACACCGATCCCACCTACAACTTTCTTCTTTGCAGTCTCCATTGTTCATTAAACAAATTGCAAAAGATTCACTAACACAGATGTCCAGAATACTGTGGAATTGTGCGATGAATGGACATTCACAGTGACTTTTATCTCCACGACAATACATCGGCGAAGCTCTTTAGCTACTGAGCTAACGTGATAGCATCTGGCTCCAATGCAGATAGAAACAAAATAAATAAATCCCTGACTGGAAGGATAGACAGAAGATCAACAATACTATTAAACCATGGACATGTAACTACACGGTTAATAATTCTCAGCCTGGCAAACCTTGACAATGCTGTTGCTAACGACGCTGAAGCTAACTTAGCAACCGGACCTCACAGAGCTATGATAAAAACATTAGCGCTCCACCTACGCCAGCCAGCCAGCCCTCATCTGCTCATCAACACCCGTGCTCACCTGCGTTCCGGCGATCGACGGCGCGACGAAGGACTTCACCCGATCACAGATGCGTTTAGCGGCTAGCATCGGCTAGCGCGTCTGCTATCCAACAAAGTCCTCCTGGTTGTGTTGCTGTAGTCCGCCGCTAATACACCGATCCCACCTACAGCTTTCTTCTTTGCAGTCTCCATTGTTCATTAAACAAATTGCAAAAGATTCACCAACACAGATGTCCAGAATACTGTGGAATTGTCCGATGAAAACAGAGCTTTTTGTATGGTGACACATTGGGTACGAATACTTCCGTTGCCGTCGTGACGTCACGCGCATACGTCATCATCCAAAGACGTTTCCAACCGGAAGTTTAGCGGGAAATGTAAAATGTCCCCCTCCCCTTCCCTGCCAGCACGTCTCAGGGGCCCAGCGTTGTCGTTTTCTTTGCGCGCGAGGCTGGGGGCAAAAGGTGTCGGAGAAGGCGAAAGGTGCTGAAGTAGCGAGGAGAGGAAAATAGCAGCAGCGTAGATGTCGACGTGGAGAGGTGAGAGGTGAGAGGTGTCACTCTCACCGCTGTGATTATTCCACAATCTCTCATTCTCTTTTTCTTCCGTGCCCGGCCCGCCTGCCTTTTGTCTCACTCACGGCCGATGCATTATTCAAGGCTGAGATTCCAGCGCGTGGCGGGTGCGGCCATTAAATATACATGGGCGCCACGCCGCTGCGCCGAGGATGTTTAGCGGCGTGCCGCACGGGAGGGGCCGCTGCGGGGGGTGCAAAGCAGATATCACAAACAAACACGCGCTGGTGTACATTTTAAGAAGGGGTGTTTGACGACATTACACGCAAAATCAATATTTAATAGATACATTTTTGCAATAATATTTGATGACAAAACCCTTTTTTTTTTTTTTTACTTTTTATTTCTACTTTTTTATTTCGATTAATTTTAGAAGGCAGCAAAAACTGTCAAAAATAACTGCATTCATTTAGTTGTATTCTTTATGTATTTATTCTTCCTAGAGCAGTGGTTCTTAATCTTTTTTCCCCAAGTACCACCTCAGAAAAAAAGGCTCTCCAAGTACCACCTTAATGATCAATGTTAAAATAGAGTGGCACAGTAGGCCTAAGTATTCATTAAAAACAAGGCAAATTTTTTTTTTTTTTTTTTTTATAACAAGTATATTTAATATTTTGGCCACTGTAACACTACACACAGTTTGAACAGTAACACTGTTTGAATATAGCAAAATAATTTTTTTTTTTTTTTTTTGGCGTACCACTAGATCAGGGGTCACCAACGCGGTGCCCGCGGGCACCAGGTAGCCCGTAAGGACCAGATGAGTAGCCCGCCGGCCTGTTCTAAAAATAGCTCAATTAGCAGCACTTACCAGTGAGCTGCCTCTATTTTTTAAAATTGTATTTATTTACTAGCAAGCTGGTCTCGCTTTGCCCGACATTTTTAATTCTAAGAGAGACAAAACTCAAATAGAATTTAAAAATCCAAGAAAATATTTTAAAAACTTTGTCTTCACTTGTTTAAATAAATTCATTAATTATTTTACTTTGCTTCTTATAACTTTCAGAAAGACAATTTTAGAGAAAAAATACAACCTTAAAAATTATTTTAGGATTTTTAAACACATATACCTTTTTACCTTTTAAATTCCTTCCTCTTCTTTCCTGACAATTTAAATCAATGTTCAAGTAATTATTTTTTTAAATTATTGTAAAGAATAATAAATACATTTTTTAATTTAATTCTTCATTTTAGCTTCTGTTTTGTCGACGAAGAATATTTGTGAAATATTTCTTCAAACTTATTATGATTAAAATTCAAAAAAATTATTCTGGCAAATCTAGAAAATCTGTAGAATCAAATTTAAATCTTATTTCAAAGTCTTTTGAATTTATTTTAAAATTTTTGTTCTGGAAAATCTAGAAGAAATAATGATTTGTCTTTGTTGGAAATATAGCTTGGTCCAATTTGTTATATATTCTAACAAAGTGCAGATTGGATTTTAACCTATTTAAAACATGTCATAAAAATTCTAAAATTAATCTTAATCAGGAAAAATTACTAATGATGTTCCATAAATTCTTTTTTTAAGTTTTTCTCTTCTTTTTTTCGGTTGAATTTTGAATTTTAAAGAGTCGAAATTGAAGATAAACTATGTTTCAAAATGTAATTGTCATTTTTTCCGTGTTTTCTCCTCTTTTAAACCGTTCAATTAAGTGTAAATATCATTAATTATTAATAATAACATAGAGTTAAAGGTAAATTGAGCAAATTGGCTATTTCTGGCAATTTATTTAAGTGTGTATCAAACTGGTAGCCCTTCGCATTAATCACTACCCAAGAAGTAGCTCTTGGTTTCAAAAAGGTTGGTGACCGCTGCACTAGATGGAGCCCATACCACATACCACAGTTTTGAGAATTGCTGTTTTAGAGGGCAGAAAAAAACAACAAAAGTGTATTTACTGATGTAATATTTTTTTTGTGTGTATTACAATATTTTATTTTCATTGATTTTCATGTTGGAGAATAGCAAAAACCAACAAAAATGTTTTTTATGCATTTTAGGTATTTTTTTAAATGTTTGCTATATTGATTCCAGGTGGCAACAGAAGTGTCTTTACTCATTTATTTGTATTTTTCATATATCGTAATATTTGCTTTTAATTTCTATTCATTTTGGAGAGCAGCAAATACCAAATAAATCATTATTTATTTTTCTAAATACATTTCAGGTATTTATTTATTTATTAATTATTGATTTAAGGTGGCACAACATATAGTACGAATAAAAGTGACTTCACGTCTTCAGGTGTATTTTTCATGCAGTATTTTAGTTTTCTTTTCATTTCTATTCATTTTAGAGAGTAGCAATATATATTTATTAATTCAGTGGTTTTAACATATTCCAGGTATTTGTATTTATATATTATTGATTTTAGATAACACAATATACTAACATAAGTGTCTTTTCTTCTTCAGTTGTATTTTTCATATACTGTAGTATAATTTCTTGTTTTGTATTCATTTTAAATTGACAATCTGGATCAGTTCTAGGACAAAATTGGTTTAAAATAATTTGTTGTATTAATTGTTGTATTTTTACACTCTTTGTGATCATTTGTGTGATGGAAGAAGATTTTAGGGTTTTTAATCTTCTTAATCTTTAACCTCTTTAATCATCCTAATGACAGCAGACATTGTACAGTAAGTGATGATTTTTTTTCCTTATTTTTTTTCTAAAGGCCTTATTATAGTATACATTAGCACGTACAGTATGTGTAGTATGACACTTTGTGCAGTGATTTATCCAGATTCTCTGAACCCTTTGATGATATTACGGAGCATAGATGGTGAAATCCCTCAATTCCTTGCAATAGCTGCTTGAGAAAGGTTGTTCTTAAACTGTTCAACAATTTGCTCAGGCATTTGTTGACAAAGTGGTGACCCTCACCCCATCCTTGTTTGTGAATGACTGAGCATTTCATGGAATCTACTTTTATACCCAATCATGGCACCCACCTGTTCCCAATTAGCCTGTTCACCTGTGGGATGTTCCAAATAAGTGTTTGATGAGCATTCCTCAACTTTATCAGTATTTATTGCCACCTTTCCCAACTTCTTTGTCACATGTTGCTGCCATCAAATTCTAAAGTTAATGATTATTTGCACAAAAAAGAATGTTTATCAGTTTGAACATCAAATATGTTGTCTTTGTAGCATATTCAACTGAATATGGCTTGAAAGGGATTTGCAAATCATTGTATTCCGTTTATATTTACATCTAACACAATTTCCCAACTTATATGGAAACGGGGTTTGTATATTGTTTTGTTGGACTGATTATTAATATAAGTTTTTTTATTAAATAAAAAAATTAAAATAAAGTAAACATAACTTATTTTTAACATTTTTATGTCCAGCAATGGTCATGTGGTGACATCAATGCTGGTATTTTGAGAGGTGATGTCGTAGAATTTCTGACCTTTTGACCTATATTTCGTGTCTTTTAAGAATGTCCGCTCATTTTCAATTCTCTTGTATTTTGTGCCATTGAATGGACCAGTTGTGGGACAAAAGTGAATATTAAGTCGTGCCAACCTGTCTACAGAATGTGTTGACTGTCTAAAGGGTTCGAGTTGTTATGGAACAGAGAGGAAAAACAACAAGACATTGACGCACTCGATAAGGAACAATGACGCACAAGAGACATATAAAAAATGGCAGAAGACCGGAACTCGCCAGTGATTTTGGCTTGTGTGTGTCTTGTTTACTCCGGAGTAACACGTGGTCTGTCTGCACGGCCAACTTAATTCAACCTGCACTTCTGATAATGGGTAAATACATTTGTTGTACTAAACTACTTTTGTTGCCTGTTTAAGCTTCGGACAATCCACTACAGTGATCATCACCGAAGGCCTAGGTGGGAAACGCGCAGCCCGCCACTGGTGTTACGTGCATGCCTTCCAAAACACAAAAGAGGCGCCACAAAGAACGCAACCAGGACGTGCAACACGAGTAATGAGGGTATTTTCAAAACAAGACATCACCGGCAAACTCCGCGGATCCCAAAGGTCAGAAAACGAGACAAACAGGTATTGTGAATCAATATCCAACCCTGCCGCACTCATGCTAATGCACATGTCGCCTCTTCCGGTCTCGCCATAAATAATCCTCCCGTTTAGCGCGTGCTAATCAATAGCGTCGATCGGCTGCATCGGTTTGAACACGGAAATAGAAAGCGGGTGTAAATAATGCACGGTCAGCATGACGAACGCGTGTGCGCTGATGTCCTTCCCGTGTTAAGCGTCATACGGCGGCGCTGTAAGCGTTTAAGCGGACGCACGGAGCAGCCGACCAGGGACGCCGACCACTTAACTTTTTTTTATTTATTTTTTTATCCCGTCCTCCCACTTCTGCCGTCTGATCTAATGCAACATCGCACCGAGATGTAAAAACACCTCTTACTGCGTCCCCGGAGTGTTGCGCTCTTGCACGGCCGGTGACTGCTTTACGGCCTCCCTCCTTCCTATCCATCACCTTCGCTGCACGCCGCCTCCTCCTTCCTCGTCTCCGCGGGGACGGGAGGCATTAAAAAAGGAGGCGAGGGATGATGACTACAATGGAGGGAAGTGGCAATGAAAGTGGGGAAAGCTACTAAAAAAAAACTAGCCGTGTCCTTGACTGACTGTCGGGCCAATCCATCAATGAATCCATTTTTGGTTCAGTTATTAAATATACCAGCACCTCAATTTATTTTGGTTCTGTGATTGCGCTCTTAAGTCAATACACGTGTATCTCAAATAAACGCCACCCACCCATCCATCCATTCATCCATCTTCCTCCGCTTATCCGAGGTCGCAGCCTAAGCAGGGAAGCCCAGACTTCCCTCTCCCCAGCCACTTCGTCCAGCTCCTCCCGGGGGATCCCGAAGCGTTCCCAGACCAGCCGGGAGACATAGTCTTCCCAACGTGTCCTGGGTCTTCCCCGTGGCCTCCTACCGGTCGGACGTGCCCTAAACACCTCCCTAGGGAGGCGTTCGGGTGGCATCCTGACCAGATGCCCGAACCACCTCATCTGGCTCCTCTCCATGTGGAGGAGCAGTGGCTTTACTTTGAGCTCCTCCCGGATGACAGAGCTTCTCACCCTATCTCTAAGGGAGAGACCCGCCACCCGGCGGAGGGAACTCATTTGTACCCGTGATCTTGTCCTTTCGGTCATAACCCAAAGCTCATGACCATAGGTGAGGATGGGAACGTAGATCGACCGGTAGATTGAGAGCTTTGCCTTGCGGCTCAGCTCCTTCTTCACCACAACAGACCGATACAGCGTCCGCATTACTGAAGACGCCGCACCTGTCGATCTCACGATCCACTCTTCCCTCACTCGTGAACAAGACTCCCAGGTACTTGAACTCCTCCACTTGGGGCAGAGTCTCCTCCCCAACCCGGAGATGGCACTCCACCCTTTTCCGGGCGAGAACCATGGACTCGGACTTGGAGGTGCTGATTCTCATCCCAGTCGCTTCACACTCGGCTGCGAACCGATCCAGCGAGAGCTGAAGATCCTGGCCAGATGAAGCCATCAGGACCACATCATCTGCAAAAAGCAGAGACCTAATCCTGCAGCCACCAAACCGGATCCCCTCAACGCCTTGACTGTGCCTAGAAATTCTGTCCATAAAAGTTATGAACAGAATCGGTGACAAAGGGCAGCCTTGGCGGAGTCCAACCCTCACTGGGAACATGTCCGACTTACTGCCGGACACGCCACCCGGTAAAATTCATTGAAATCAATTCCAAACAGCACACTTAACAGGTAACATGCTTTTTGAAAAGAAAAGAAATATCGAATTAAACAATAAAATAGACCAGGGGTGGGCAATTATTTTTTTTACCGGGGGCCACATGAGCAACCGGAGCACTGCTGGAGGGCCACACAGACAATATTTCAATTCAATTTTGCTCAAATTATTTTTGATATACCGTAAGATAAATACCGTAATTTCCGGACTATAAGCCGCTACTTTTTCCCCTCGTTCTGGTCCCTGCGGCTTATACAAGGGTGCGGCTTATATACGGCCTGTTCTTCTCCGACACCGACGAAGAGGATTTCGGTGGTTTTAGTACGCAGGAGGAAGACGATGACATAATGATTAAAGACTGACTTTTCACATACCGGTAGGCTGGTTATTATGATAACGTACATGCGAGCACTTTGTATTACTTTGCACTAGGGATGTCCGATAATATCGGCCTGACGATATTATCGGCCGATAAATGCTTTAAAATGTAATATCGGAAATTATCGGTATCGTTTTTTTTATTATCGGTATCGTTTGTTTTGTTTTTTGTTTTTTTTTAATTAAATCAACATAAAAAACACAAGATACACTTACAATTAATGCACCAACCCAAAAAACCTCCCTCCTCATTCACACAAAAGGGTTGTTTCTTTCTGTTATTTATATTCTGCTTCCTACATTATATATCAATATATATCAATACAGTCTGCAAGGGATACAGTCCGTAAGCACACATGATTGTGCGTGCTGCTGCTCCACTAATAGTACTAACCTTTAACAGTTAATGTTACTCATTTTCATTAATTACTAGTTTCTATGTAACTGTTTTTATATTGTTTTACTTTCTTTTTTATTCAAGAAAATGTTTTTAATTTATTTATCTTATTTTATTTTATTTATTTTTTTTTTAAAGTACCTTATCTTCACCATACCCGGTTGTCCAAATTAGACATAATAATGTGTTAATTCCACGACTGTATATATCGGTTGATATCGGTATCGGTTGATATCGGTATCGGTAATTAAAGAGTTGGACAATATCGGAATACCGGATATCGGCAAAAAGCCATTATCGGACATCCCTACTTTGCACCGTTGTATTATTTGTACTCTGCACGAATGCTGTTCGCCATGTCAAAGATGTGAAAGTTTGATTGAATGATTGAAAGATTTATAGTTAATAAATGGGACGCTTTGCGTTCCCAAACAGTCATCTCTGTCCCGACAATCCCCTCCGTGGTAGCAGGAACCCCTATATACTACGCTAATTACACATCAAAACCCTGCGGCTTATAGTCGGGTGCGGCTTATATATGGAGCAATCTGTATTTTCCCCTAAATTTAGCTGGTGCGGCTTATAGTCAGGTGCGGCTTATAGTCCGGAAATTACGGTAATAATAATAATTTCATTTAACCTAACTTAACTTTATACAAAAGCAGATTGCTTTTGATGGTTTTATTTTAACACTGTCTCACACAACACTTCCTGATGTATAATACAATGCAAAAATGTCAATTTCGGTCACTTTATCCTGCATCCTCTTTAAAAGTCAAAACATGTTTCCCTGTCAGATTTGGACAACTATCTGTTATCACACCTGCCAGCTTGTCCCAGTTCAGTCCTAACATGTCCAAACACGCATTTACCCTCTCCGGATTGTTAATAATCAAATGTTTTTCTTATGCTTTCTGATATCTCTCTCTATGTCCACTAATTGCTGTACATATCCTACCAAGTCAGACCTACACTGTTTCAATGTCCATTTCTCTGATGATGCAATTGTTCATGCTGATTGTTGATGACAGAAGTGTTGATACCAACCAAACCTAACCCCCCCCCCCCCCCCCCCCCCCATCCATATCCCACACCCCGGATTGTAAATAATGTAAATAATGTAAATAATTCAATGTATATACTCTGATGATTATCTTGTGTGATGACTGTATTATGATGTTAGTATATATTTGATAGTATTTATCTGTATCATGAATCAATTTAAGTGGACCCCGACTTAAACAAGTTGAAAAACGTATTCGGGTGCTACCATTTAGTGGTCAATTGTATGGAATATGTACTTCACTGTGCAATCTACTAATAAAAGTTTCAATCAATCAATCAATCAATCAATCAAACCTATGTGAACAAGTCATTACCTGTGATTGTCTCTTTAATTGACTGCATGGCTGCCAGCTCCTCCGTGATTTGAAAGTCTGCGGTTATCCCACGTAAGAAGATGAGCAGCTGGGCGGTGTCACGTACATCGCAGCTCTCATCCAAAGCCAGCGAAAAACAGTCAAAGTCAGCCGTTCTGTTCTTCAGCTGAAGCTCCAAGTTTCCAGCGATGGTCTCAACCCGCCTCGTTACAGTGCGTCGGGAGAGTGACACGTTCTCAAATGCGCCCCCTCTTCTCCGGGGACATATCAGCGCAACAGAGTCCAATAAGCACTCCTTAATAAACGCTTCGTCAGAAAACGCCTTACTTTTTCTGGCGATTTTGTGAGAAATTACTAAATTTGTCCTGACGGCTGCATCTCTGGGGGTGTGAAATATGGCAATAAGTCCTTGTTGGGTTTGCAGTTTTACCATCAACGCATCAGCCTCCCTTACACGCGCTTCATCAGACAGATTTCGGTATTTTTCCTCGTGCTTCATCATGTAGTGGCGATTCGAATGATATTCTTTAAACACAGCTTGTGTGTACCACAAATTAAGCACACGGCTTTACCTTTAATTACTGTAAAGAAATACTTGGCAGTCCATGTCTTGTTGAAAACACGCCATTCCTCATCAACTTTTCTCTTTTTAGCGTCTCGGGGATAACCGGGCATCACTTGTCGCTGTGCACCTTCACTCACAGGTTACACACGGACATACGCCCATAAATAACACTTTTCACAATAAAAGCAGCACAGTTGCATTGCATGCACGACATATATGTTTTTTTAAATTTATTTTGTAATTTGTGATTGCCGCTGTTCACATTCACTCACAATCGCGCACGAGCATATGTCCACATGGAAGTAATACAAATAACGCTTTTCAAAACAAAAGCAGCACCATTGTATTGCACACTCGACATAGATACTTTTAAAAATTTATTTTGTAATTTATGATTGACCTCATGCGGGCCGGACAGGGACGCACAAAGGGCCGGATGTGGCCCGCGGGCCGCAGAATGCCCACGTCTGCTATAGACTGACTGTATTATGAACAAGTACAGTATTTTTATGAAGTAACGTGTTCAACTGCAAAATTGGCTTAAAGTTTTCGGCTACGATGGCTTGCATGCTAACAGCCAACATATGTCAAGTACAAAGTTACATGACGGAGGTGTACGACTGTAAAAATAGTTTTGTTTTTTTTAAAAAGGTGGCATGCTAAAATGTTAAAATTAGCATGCTAACAATAAACATATCAAGTACCAAGTTATACGACTGAGGTGTGCGGCTTCAAAATTGGCAAAAAAAAATAAAAAGTTAGCATACTAATGTTAGCATGCTAACATGCCAACATATGTCAAGTACAAAGTTACATGAAGAAGGTGTACAACTGTAAACATTGTTTTAAAAAAAAAAGGTGGCATGCTAAAATGTTAAAATTAGCATGCTAACAACAAACATATCAAGTACCAAGTTATATGACTGAGGTGTACGGCTTCAAAATTGGCTAAAAAAAAAGTTAGCATGCTAATGTTAGCATACTAACATGCCAACATATGTCAAGTACTAAGTTACATGACGGAGGTGTACGACTGTAAAAATTGTTCTTAAAAAAAAAAGGTGGCATGCTAAAATGAAAAAATTAGCATGCTAACAATAAACATATCAAGTACCAAGTTATATAACTGAGGTGTACGGCTTCAAAATTAGCTAAAAAAAAAAAAAAGTTAGCATACTAATGTTAGCATGCTAACATGCCAACATATGTCAAGTACAAAGTTACATGACGGAGGTGTACGACTGTAAAAATTGTTCTTAAAAAAAAATGTGGCATGCTAAAATGTAAAAATTAGCATGCTAACAATAAACATATCACGTACCAAGTTATACAACTTTGAGGTGTGCGGCTTCAAAATTGGCTAAAAAAAAAAGTTAACATTCTAATGTTAGCATGCTAACATGCCAACATATGTCAAATACAAAGTTACATGACGGAGGTGTACGAATGTAAAATTGTCTAAAAAAAAAGGTGGCATGCTAAAATATTAAAGTTAACATGCTAACAATAAACATATCAAGCACCAAGTTATATGACTCTGAGGTGTGTAATGTTCTATACTTTCAATGGAACATATAACATTTTGGTGTTGTTTACTTGGGTCATATTGCAGTCTGCACGTATCTCTTATATGTGACTGCCATCTACTGGTCACACTTATCCTTACACCATGTACCAAATAAAATTGCTTCGAGGTCGGTAAGCACAACCAGAATTATTCCGTACATAAGGCGCACTGTCGAGTTTTGAGGGGGGGGGAAATGATTTTAAGTGCACCTAATAGTCCGGAAAATACGGTACTTATTTTGATGTTTGGAATGTGTGATAATATGTTATTTGTTGCAATATTAAATTAAGTTTGAAATATATGACATTGCATACAGGGCATGTATATTTTTCTGTCAAAATAGAAAGCCGGCTACATTTAGAAACAAATAGATGCATGCCCCCCCCCCCCCCCCCTCTCTCCCTTGTGGGGTGGGGGGCATGGATGAAGTGCTGGCTGTCCAGAGTCGGGACCCGTCTCCGCTCGGGATGGTCTCCTGCTGGCCCCACTATGGACTGGACTCTCACACTATTATGTTAGATCCACTATGGACTGGACTCTCACACTATTATGTTAGATCCACTATGGACTGGACTCTCACACTATTATGTTAGATCCACTATGGACTGGACTCTCACTATTATGTTAGATCCACTATGGACTGGACTCTCACACTATTATGTTAGATCCACTATGGACTGGACTCTCACTATTATGTTAGATCCACTATGGACTGGACTCTCACTATTATGTTAGATCCACTATGGACTGGACTCTCACACTATTATGTTAGATCCACTATGGACTGGACACTCACACTATTATGTTAGATCCACTATGGACTGGACTCTCACACTATTATGTTAGATCCACTATGGACTGGACTCTCTCACTATTATGTTAGATCCACTATGGACTGGACTCTCACACTATTATGTTAGATCCACTATGGACTGGACTCTCTCACTACTATGTTAGATCCACTATGGACTGGACTCTCACACTATTATGTTAGATCCACTATGGACTGGACTCTCTCACTACTATGTTAGATCCACTATGGACTGGACTCTCACACTATTATGTTAGATCCACTATGGACTGGACTTTCTCACTACTATGTTAGATCCACTATGGACTGGACTCTCACACTATTATGTTAGATCCACTATGGACTGGACTCTCTCACTACTATGTTAGATCCACTATGGACTGGACTCTCACACTATTATGTTAGATCCACTATGGACTGGACTCTCACACTATTATGTTAGATCCACTATGGACTGGACTCTCTCACTATTATGTTAGATCCACTATGGACTGGACTCTCACACTATTATGTTAGATCCACTATGGACTGGATCACACTATTATGTTAGATCCACTATGGACTGGACTCTCACACTACTATGTTAGATCCACTATGGACTGGACTCTCACACTATTATGTTAGATCCACTATGGACTGGACTCTCACACTACTATGTTAGATCCACTAAGGACTGGACTCTCACACTATTATGTTAGATCCACTATGGACTGGACTCTCACACTATTATGTTAGATCCACTATGGACTGGACTCTCACACTATTATGTTAGATCCACTATGGACTGGACTCTCTCAATATTATGTTAGATCCACTATGGACTGGACTCTCACACTATTATGTTAGATCCACTATGGACTGGACTCTCACAATATTATGTTAGATCCACTATGGACTGGACTCTCACAATATTATGTTAGATCCACTATGGACTGGACTCTCACAATATTATGTTAGATCCACTATGGACTGGACTCTCACAATATTATGTTAGATCCACTATGGACTGGACTCTCACACTATTATGTTAGATCCACTATGGACTGGACTCTCACAATATTATGTTAGATCCACTATGGACTGGACTCTCTCACTATTATGTTACATCCACTATGGACCGGACTCTCACACTACTATGTTAGATCCACTATGGACTGGACTCTCACACTACTATGTTAGATCCACTATGGACTGGACTCTCTCACTACTATGTTAGATCCACTATGGACTGGACTCTCTCACTATTATGTTAGATCCACTATGGACTGGACTCTCTCACTATTATGTTAGATCCACTATGGACTGGACTCTCTCACTATTATGTTAGATCCACTATGGACTGGACTCTCACACTATTATGTTAGATCCACTATGGACTGGACTCTCACTATTATGTTAGATCCACTATGGACCGGACTCTCACAATACTATGTTAGATCCACTATGGACTGGACTCTCACACTACTATGTTAGATCCACTATGGACTGGACTCTCACACTACTATGTTAGATCCACTATGGACTGGACTCTCACACTACTATGTTAGATCCACTATGGACTGGACTATCACACTACTATGTTAGATCCACATTATGTTCCTGAACACAAACTTGACCTCGAAAATTAACGCCAGCTTCATTTTGAACTTTAAAAAAAAAGATTTTCCGGTGGATTTCCGCCAAAGAAAAACCTGTTAGCTAACGCTAGCTGGAAATTGAACCCGGCTGTGCTGATTGGGAAGGAATCCTCCCGCCTGAGACCTCGTGCCACAAGAATCCTCCCGCCTGAGACCACGTGCCCAAGCGGCATCCTCTCTGGTCTTATCTGTCCTACTTTTTTTACAACAATACATTTTGGATTCTTTGAATTATTTGGGGTTTGAACTCCTCCAGCGTTCTCATCGCTAATGCTGCTTGAAAGAGGCCCATTTTGCTTCTCTCCCATCGCAAATATTAAAAATACATTTAAATGCTGCTTCCTGTCCACGCCCTGCTAGGAAATAATCCATGAGCCGTCTGCCTTTGATCAATTTTACATATGGATTTACTTCTTTTTTTAAATTTTTGAAAGTGTCAGAACCTACTCCGCAATCGTCTGAATCACCCGAGCGGCCCCCAAATAGTCGTGATGAACTTGTCACCCCCGCGCTCATTCTGTCATCCCTGGTCGCAACCTCGCCTTCTTAGAAACTGCAAAGTTGCCAAGTACAGACCTCTAGCTGGGAAAAGTGCAAAAAACATGACTTAAAAGATGGAATAATTATGCATACATCATCACACAACTCTTACGCTTAAGGGCCGTTGCTATAGTTATTATCAATTGTGCTGAAGATTGCAAGTCGTCTCGTGTCAGTGTTTGTGTCCAGACCCGGCCTGCTGACTGCCAAGGCCGAACATCGAGTACCGTGACGCAGACAAAGCAGAGACAAGGCAATATCACGAGTGTCAGCACATTTGCATTTCTTGAATAGTCATCTATTGTGTCTAACTGGGGTTGCTGAAATTGCCCCGCCTCCTTCAGCAGCAGCTTCAGTGACGTAACCAGGGACCTCCCAAATAAATAGAGGAGCCCGTGGGCTGGACTTTAGATCATAGTTTGGATCTGTAACTAGAGTACAGCCCAAAAAACGTCTCTCCTCAAGAGTTTTTCTGCTACAAAGTGGTCGTTTAGCATTAGTGCTACAAGCTAGTGGTGATGCTAACAGCAAACCTGAGTCCTAAGAACAAATAAAAAAATAAAATAAAATAAAAAAATGAAATTAATGCAAATATAGTAACAAACTTATGTACACGTTTGTTTATTTCTCTAATAGGAAGTGGTCGTTTAGCATTAGCACTAAATGCTACAAGCTGGTGGTTATGCTAGAAGCAAATCTGAGTCCTTACACCAAATTAAAAAAAAAACATTTACAAAAAATGTGAAATTAATGCAAATACAGTTTGTTTTTCTGTTCGGAAGTGGTCGTTTAGCATTAGCGCTACATGCTACAAGCTAGTGGTTATGCTAGAAGCAAATCTGAGTCCTTACACCAAATTTAAAAAAAAACATTTACAAAAAATGTAAAATTAATGCAAATACAGTTTGTTTTTCTGTTCGGAAGTGGTCGTTTAGCATTAGCGCTACATGCTACAAGCTAGTGGTTACGCTAACAGCGAACCTGAGTCCTAGGAACAAATAAAAAAATTGAAAAAACAAATTGAAAAAATATGAAATTAATGCAAATACAGTAACAAACTTATGTAAAAGTATGTTTGTTTTTCTGTTCGGAAGTGGTCGTTTAGCATTAGTGCTACATGCTACAAGCTAGTGATTACGCTAACAGCAAACCTGAGTCCTAGGAACAAATAAAAAAATTCAAAAAACAAATTAAAAAAATATTAAATTAATGCAAATACAGTAACAAACTTATGTAAAAGTATGTTTGTTTTTCTGTTCGGAAGTGTCCGTTTAGCATTAGCGCTACATGCTACAAAGTAGTGGTTATGCTAGCAGCAAACCTGAGTCCCTACACCAAATAAAACAAAATACATTTACAAAAAAAATTTAAAATAATGCACACTTATGTAAAAGTATGTTTGTTTTTCTGCTGGGAAGTGGTTGTTTAGCATTAGCGCTGCATGCTAAAAGCTAGTGGCTATGCTAACAGTAACTTGTCCCAAAAATTTGTGCTGCAAAAAGGTTTTGTCAAACTATTACAGTTTTTCTGTTATAGAGCTAAATTTTAACACTTAAGTAACTATAATACTAAAACAAGAAATTGCAGACGAGTGGTACAGGTTTGGGGAGATTTCGACAGGGTCAACAATAGGAATAATAACGTTAATTACATAAAAACTATAGAGGACAAAACATTTAGGGCACAAATTGAGGAATGTTATGTTAATATTTGCAAAGATAAAGAGGGTAAACTTCACACAAGTGTGCTTTTTGTGTCCAGTATGATTATTTATGTGTTTATGGTTGTAATCTGGAATACTTCTATTATTTTTTTCATGACTGACTCAGTCAAAAGCTTTCTAATAATCCATGAAACAGATGTAAATGTCTTTGTCCACATCAATATATGGTTCCAGACTGGTTCTATTATTAAAGATACCGTTCTATTATTAAAGAATCTTTCATAAGTCTGCTTTGCATATATAATATTTCTCTCTTTATTGTTATTCTGTCCAATATCATATGCCATAGTCGCTTCAATACACGATTTATCAGACTTAGTGTTCTTTATTCACTGCGTGTGGTTTCTTTGGAAGTCTTTTAAAGTTGGATGCATTCATGTTCTCTGGTTAGATAACATGCTCTGTATAATAAGTTCATTATTCAACAGTGCCTCCGCTGGTGGCAGCCTAGAAGTTCGCTACATATAGCCCGACTTGCTACATATAACACCCAATTAATGAATAAATAAATCACTCGGTAGGGTTATAGCAAGCAAATATATAGACAAATGTTAGTAAATAAGTTACAAACCTCGTTTCCATATGAGTTGGGAAATGGTGTTAGATGTAAATATAAACGGAATACAATGATTTGCAAATCCTTTTCAAGCCATATTCAGTTGAATATGCTACAAAGACAACATATTTCATGTTCAAACTCATAAACATTTTTTTTTTGTGCAAATAATCATTAACTTTAGAATTTGATGCCAGCAACACGTGACAAAGAAGTTGGGAAAGGTGGCAATAAATACTGATAAAGTTGAGGAATGCTCATCAAACACTTATTTGGAACATCCCACAGGTGAACAGGCTAATTGGGAACAGGTGGGTGCCATGATTGGGTATAAAAGTAGATTCCATGAAATGCTCAGTCATTCACAAACAAGGATGGCGCGAGGGTCACCACTTTGTCAACAAATGCCTGAGCAAATTGTTGAACAGTTTAAGAACAACCTTTCTCAAGCAGCTATTGCAAGGAATTTAGGGATTTCACCATCTACGCTCCGTAATATCATCAAAGGGTTCAGAGAATATGGAGAAATCACTGCACGTAAGCAGCTAAGCCCGTGACCTTCCATCCCTCAGGCTGTACTGCATCAACAAGCCACATCAGTGTGTAAAGGATATCACCACATGGGCTCAGGAACACTTCAGAAACCCACTGTCAGTGACTACAGTTGGTCGCTACATCTGCAAGTGCAAGTTAAAACTCTCCTATGCAAGGCGAAAACCGTTTATCAACAACACCCAGAAACGCCGTCGGCTTCGCTGGGCCTGAGCTCATCTAAGATGGACTGATACAAAGTGGAAAAGTGTTCTGTGGTCTGACGAGTCCACATTTCAAATTGTTTTTGGAAACTGTGGACGTCGTGTCCTCCGGACCAAAGAGGAAAAGAACCATCCGGATTGTTATAGGCGCAAAGTGTAAAAGGCAGCATGTGTGATGGTATGGGGGTGTATTAGTGCCCAATACATGGGTAACTTACACATCTGTGAAGGCGCCATTAATGCTGAAAGGTACATACAGCTTTTGGAGCAACATATGTTGCCATCCAAGCAACGTTACCCTGGACGCCCCTGCTTATTTCAATGCCAAGCCACGTGTTACATCAACGTGGCTTCATAGTAAAAGAGTGCGGGTACTAGACTGGCCTGCCTGTAGTCCAGACCTGTCTCCCATTGAAAATATGAAGCCTAAAATAGCAGAAGGGAGACCCCCGGACTGTTGAACAACTTAAGCTGTACATCAAGCAAGAATGGGAAAGAATTCCACTTCAAAAATGTGTCTCCTCACTTCCCAAACCTTTACTGAGTGTTGTTAAAAGGAAAGGCCATGTAACACAGTGGTGAACATGCCCTTTCCCAACTACTTTGGCACGTGTTGCAGCCATGAAATTCTAGGTTAATTACTATTTGCCAAAAAAAAAATAAAGTTAATGAGTTTGAACATCAAATATGTTGTCTTTGTAGCATATTCAACTGAATATGGCTTGAAAATGATTTGCAAATCATTGTATTCCGTTTATATTTACATCTAACACCATTTCCCAACTCATATGGAAACGGGGTTTGTAAAAAAAATATGGTTTGTTGCCTGGAAAAACTCACAAAATGCTCGCTTAGCGCAGCTGTCTGACAAAAAAAAATGTTTTTTATTGACACTAAGATAATGTTATAAGGATGTAACAACGCTATTGTTGTTTCTACAACTAGAAACGCTCGTCATGTCGCAGTTTAAGGACAAGGCGTCCAAGCTGTGAGTGCCACATTCTTCCCTTATTGCCAGCTCTATATATAGTCTTTGCATTAAAACGCCACATTTCACAGCTGTTTCGCCGCTGAGGAAGTGTTCAACAACGCTAATGAACATGACCTAAATAGTTTAGCCAGGTGTGACCGACGTCGCTGGAATAAAAAGGCGTTTACGCATTGTGACGTGTCACGACGGCCATCTTGCAAAGGTCACGTCGTACGCCAGGAAGCTCATGGCTTCCGCTTGCTTTTTGTTTGCAACCGAGTGAAAACACGCCAAACGTTCCAATCTGGGCCATAAAAACACTTGGATTCAATTAAAAGCGGCGAGGATTGGAGCGCAGGTAAATAGTGCACATTAACGCCGACACAGTCAGCAGTATAAACGTAATTCTCTTGTGTTTCTCATCAGAGAACTTGATTAAACTTTCATTTAGTGTCTCGGTGTGGAATGGATTCCTAAAAAGCTCTGCTGAGTTTACTGCCGTTATAGCATGTTTTTTTTTACTTTTCAGACATCTTCTTTGCAGGGAAAATAGCCGCTTTCTATTTAATTTGGCATCCATTTATATTACTTTTTTTTACAAGACATGATTAAAACAATTAACCGTAAAAATATCATGTACGTATTCATATATTAACATGTATCCACTTGTAATTTCTCCAGGTAAAATATAGTATGAAATTATTCCATAAGGATAATTAAGCATGTTCTCTTTTGCTGAGGTTAGATAATGACAAATCCTATTTTTTAACATTAAATTATATTTTTTCTGTTTTTTTTAATATATAATTGTGTAAAATAATTTAGTAATTAAAAAAAAAAAAACATTTGTATTCAATCTAATTAACATTAACAATTATTTTTAAATTATATTTAAAAAATTGTAAATAATTATATTATTTTAAAAAGTGTATTGCCAAATATTAATGTCTAACCTTATCAAAAAAATATGAAATGCATAAAACCAAATTAATTATTTTAATTACTTTATATTTTTTCTATATTTTAATCTTCCTCAGTTTTGTGTTATTAAACATGTATTGTATTTATTAGTTTTTTATTTATTTATTTATATATATATATATATATATATATATATATATATATATATATATATATATATATGTGTGGGAAAAAAATCACAAGACTATTTCATCTCTACAGGCCTGTTTCATGAGGGGTTTACCTCAATCCTCAGGAGATTTTCTCTGTGAGTGCCACATTCTTCCCTTATTGTGAGGGGTTTACCTCAATCCTCAGGAGAAAATCTCCTGAGGATTGAGGTAAACCCCTCACAATAAACCCCTCATGAAACAGGCCTGTAGAGATTAAATAGTCTTGTGATTTTTTTCCCACACATACATATTACGCTCTACCACGGTATCGAGCACTATTTTTTGGATAATCTAATTAAGACATATATATATATATATATATATATATATATATATATATATATATATATATATATATATATATATATATATATATATATATATATATATATATATATATATATATATATATATATGTATAGATAGAGGAAATTAGAGGAATTTACAGCCAAAAGACGTTTCATTTCACATTTTAAATGCATTTAATTTAAATAAAATTGTATTATTTTACTATTCTTTAATAGTCTACTAATTTAATGCATTGTTCAACTTTACAAAACATTTCACAACTAAATAAAATAGAAATAATTTTAATCCATTTAAAAACAATATATTTATTGCTACATATTTTTTTGGCATTTTAATAGATTTTAAATAAATACAATTAAAATATGGCATCATTATTTTTCTATTATTGTATTTTTTTTTAATAATTGTCCCAATTTCCCACGTCCTTGAACGGCAGCTAAGTCCAAGGGTGGGCAAACTACGGCCTGCAGGCCACATCCGGCTCGATGGTCTGTCACAGGGCTACCTCTCTACCTGCCTGGTATCTACCGCCCCACCCCTCTGGGCCTTATTCGGACTTTATTGGGGAATTTTCAGAGTTTGTCGCTGATCTAGTGAGGCATGCAGATATTATAATTATAATGGGGGATTTTAATATCCATATGAATATTCCATCAGACCCTCCGTGCGTGGCGCTCCAGACTATAATTGATAGCCGTGGTCTTACACAAATAATAAACAAACCCACGCATCGCAACGGTAATACGATAGATCTGGGTAATATCATATTGTGAGCACTCATGTCCGTACAAGAAAAGCTGCAGGAAAATTAAAAAGGGGGAGAAAATCCTCATGGCGCCCGTGCAGATGAATTCCTCCGAGCGAGACGGTTAATTCCCCCGACAGACGGCGAGTTGAGCAGAAGGCGGAATTATGGAAGCAATCGTCTCGGGCTACTCTTCGCCTTGCACACACACATACACAAAAAGAGATACACACGGTAGTGTTGAGATGCGACGCAGGGAAAAAAAAACCAGCAGGTAGTGTTGAGTGGGAGTGTGCAAGGGCCGTGGGAAAGACTGACCTCGGCCTAACCAACAAACACCCAGCAAAATCAACTCAAGATGTTGTTCCCATCACATTTTCTTGGAAATGTATAGAAATAGTTTCCCATCTGATGCACTTTGTATGCACCTTCCATTCAAACACAGCAAATCCCATTTTACATGTTCCCACATCTATACATACATATCCTAATCTCCTTACGTATACATCCCTTTTGACTTCTGGTCCATTCTTTGATCCCAATCAGGGCCAAAAAAAACCAAAACGATTCACGCTGCTGCTCGAGTCGCCTGTGAGGATTATTGTTCGCTTTCATCTCAATATGTCGACTGTCAGCGCCACTTTGTACTGATCGAGGTAGCGTTTGTTTCATTTTCCTATGTCACGGTAAACACACACACGTACATTAGCACACATGCTAACAAGCTGTGGGCTTGTGTGGCGTGGGCGTCAAGCTGTGACTGGCACTGTCAGATTAGCCCATTTAGGAAGCACATATGCTTCATTGCAGTTTTGCTGCGGGAAGCTGGAATGTTGTCGCACATACTCGCCTATAGCGCTGCCAGACTTAGGACTCCCACACAAACATGCGCTTGCTGCGCCTTAAATCTCCTGCTGAACGCTTCTTCAGTTGATCACGATATGTTTACACGTTTTGTTAGTGGCGCGTGTTGCAAAATACTTCTAATGCTTCACAAAACGGCGTTAAAAACAACCAAAACAAAGCAAAATCCAAACACACTAATATATTCAAAATAAACACTTTTTTTTTTAAAGAAAAAATGCTAAAAAATATTGCTTGTATTAAATGATTCAAGAAAATGTATTATATTTTAAATTTGTTTTAAAATGCAATATAAAAGCATCACAAGTCTACACAAACATGTCTGGCGACATTTATGAAAGTTGTTTAGCATTAGAGATGCACGCTAATATATACAAAATAAGCACCTTTTTTTAAAATTGAAAAAATGCTAAAAAAATTATATTGAAAATATTGCTTGTATCAAATGATTCATGAAAATTTATTATTTGAAATTTGTTTTTAAATGCAATATAAAAGCATCACAAATCCACGCAAACATGACTAATGACGTTTATGAAAGTTGTTTAGCATTAGAGATGCATGCTAATATATACAAAATAAGCACCTTTTTTTAAAAAGAAAAACTGCTAAAAAAAATTATATTGAAAATATTGCCTATATCAACTTATTCATGAAAATGTATTATATTTGAAATTTGTTTTTAAATGCAATATAAAAGCATCACAAGTCCACGCAAACATGGCTGACGACGTTTATGAAAGTTGTTTAGCATTAGAGATGCACGCTAATATATACAAAATAAGCACATTTTTTAAAAAAAGAAAAACTGCTAAAAAAAATTATATTGAAAATATTGCTTGTATCAAGTTATTCATGACAATTTATTATATTTAAATTTTGTTTTAAAATGCAATATATAAGCATCACAAGTCCACGCAAACATGGCTGACGACGTTTATGAAAGTTGTTTAGCATTAGAGATGCACGCTAATATATACAAAATAAGCAAAAAAATTTTTAAAGAAAAACTGCTAAAAAAAATTATATTGAAAATATTGCTTGTATCAACTTATTCATAAAAATGTATAATATTTAAAATTTGTTTTTAAATGCAATATATAAGCATCACAAGTCCATGCAAACATGTCTGATGACATTTCTTAAAGTTGTTTAGCATTAGAGATGCACGCTAATATATACAAAATAAGCACCTTTTTTTAATAGAAAAAAATACTAAAACAATTACATTGAAAATATTGCTTGTATCAACTTATTCATGAAAATGTTATATATTTGAAATGTGTTTTAAAATGCAATATAAAAGCATCACAAGTCCACGCAAACATGTCTGACGACATTTATGAAAGTTGTTTAGCATTAGAGATGCACGCTAACATATAAAATAAGCACCTTTTTTTAAAAAGAAAAAATGCAAAAAAAATTATATTGAAAATATTGCTTGTATCAAATGATTCAAGAAAATGTATTATATTTAAAATGTGTTTTAAAATGCAATATAAAAGCATCACAAGTCCACACAAACATGTCTGGCGACATTTATGAAAGTTGTTTAGCATTAGAGATGCACGCTAATATATACAAAATAAGCACCTTTTTTTAAAATGGAAAAAATGCTAAAACAATTACATTTAAAATATTGTTTGTATCAACTTATTCATGAAAATGTTATATATTTGAAATGTGTTTTAAAATGCAATATAAAAGCATCACAAGTCCACGCAAACATGTCTGACGACATTTGTGAAATTTGTTTTTAGACCAAACTAAAAAAAAATTACATGACAAAAATTATGATATTAATGCAAATAAAGTAACAGACTTATGGAGAAGTTTGTTTTCCTGCAGGGAAGTGGTCATCTAGTATTAAAGCTACATGCTAAAAGCTAATGGCTATGCTAACAGGAACCTAATAGTTTAAATTTTCTGATAAGAACTGGTTGTTTAGCATTAGAGGTTCATGCTACAAGCGAGTGGCTACGCTAACAGAAAACATGAGTTTTTAAACCAAACTAAAGAAAAAAATTACATGACAAAAATACGATATTAATGCAAATAAAGTAACAGACTTATGGAGACGTTTGTTTTCCTGCAGGGAAGTGGTGACTTAGCATTAAAGCTACATGCTAAAAGCTAATGGCTATGCTAACAGGAACCGAATCGTTTTTTTTCCTGCTAGGAACTGGTCGTTTAGCATTAGCGGTGCATGCTACAAGCTAACAGAAAACATGAGTTTTTAGACCAAACTAAAGAAAAATTACATGACAAAAATTATGATATTAATGCAAATAAAATAACAGACTTATGGAGAAGTTTGTTTTCCTGCAGGGAAGTGGTCATCTAGTATTAAAGCTACATGCTAAAAGCTAATGGCTATGCTAACAGGAACCGAATCGTTTTTTTTCCTGCTAGGAACTGGTCGTTTAGCATTAGCGGTGCATGCTACAAGCTAACAGAAAACATGAGTTTTTAGACCAAACTAAAGAAAAAAATTACATGACAAAAAATACAATATTAATGCAAATAAAGTAACAGACTTATGGAGAAGTTTGTTTTCCTGCAGGGAAGTGGTCATTTAGCATTAAAGCTACATGCTAAAAGCTAATGGCTATACTAACAGGAACCTAATAGGTTTTTTTCTGCTAAGAACTGGTCGTTTAGCATTAGAGAAATACACAAAATAGTGCTGCTAGGATCCTGATGAGAGTGCGGAAATACGGCCATATCACACCAATTCTCAAATCCCTTCACTGGCTTCCTGTTCCACTCAGGATTGAATACAAAGTCTCCCTACTAACCCACCAGTGCCTCCATGGAAATGCCCCCCCTCTACCTCAAGAACTACTCACCCCCAAATCCTCCACACGACAGGCTAACCTCCTCCAACCTCCGAGGACAAAGCTACGAACAATGGGAGACCGGGCTTTCTGCTCCGCCGCTCCCAGTCTGTGGAACGCTCTCCCTGACCACCTGAGGGCACCACAGACTGTGGATGCTTTTAAAAAAGGCTTAAAAACCCTTCTTTTTAAAAAAAGCCTTTTTTTTTTTAGATATATGCATACTAGTTCTAGCTATTAGGCTGTTCTAGTTTTTATTTTATTTTATTTTTTATTATGTTTTTGTTTATATTTTTTCTTAATACACTGTAGCACTTTGAGGTTGTTTACTCAATGTAAAGTGCTTTTTACAAATAAAATCTATTATTATTAGAGGTACATGCTAGAAAACCTGAGTTTTTAGACCAAACTAAAAAAAATAATAATAATAATACAAATAAAGTAACAGACTTATGGAGAAGTTTGTTTTCCTGCAGGGAAGTGGTCATCTAGCATTAAAGCTACATGCTAAAAGCTAATGGCTATGCTAACAGGGTGAAACTACTGAAAGGAAAGCACGCATGCAACTAGGGCTGCAACTAACGATTAATTTGGTAATCGATTAATCTGTCGATTATTACTTCGATTAATCGATTAATAATCGGATAAAAGAGACACACTACATTTCTATCCTTTCCAGTATTTTATTGGGGGAAAAACAGCATACTGGCACCATACTTATTTTGATTATTGTTTCTCAGCTGTTTGTAAATGTTGCAGTTTATAAATAAAAGTTTATTAAAAATAAAAATTAAAAAATTAAAAATATTTAAAAAATAAATAAAATTAAAAAAAGCCTCTGCGCATGCGCATAGCATAGATCCAACGAATCGATGACTAAATTAATCGGCAACTATTTTTATAATCGATTTTAATCGATTAGTTGTTGCAGCCCTACATGCAACACTTGTACACTGTATAAGCCAACACTGACTTACCTTTGCACAACAACAAAAGCACTTTTAAATGTCAATAATCGACACAAATGTTAAAAAGTCAATTAGGCGCTAATTGACTCCCAGTTTGTTTGGCAGCCATTTTTGTTTGAGGTACTTAGCCAAGCAAGTGCGGAATAATGTCCTACCTTAAAGAGGCGCAGGATGTTGGCCACCATGATGGACACGGAGCTCGCCGCGGCTCCGATGACGCCCACGATTTTATCCGGCTTGGTAAAGATGGGCGGGTCCCCGTTAGCGCAGCGCACGTCCGAGCCGTCCCTCTCGATGAGCGCCTGCACGAAGGTCAGCGACTGCTCCAGCGCGTAGGTGTCCCTGGAGCAGGTGTCCAGGATGCGGGCCCCCAGCGTGATGTTGGGCAGCAGCTCGGGGTCCTTGTTGATCAGGTCGATGGCGAACATCATGGCCTCCAGCCGGTGGATGCCCTTCTCCTTCTTCAGCTCGCCGCACGGCGTGCCGCGGTCGCCCCGCGAGTGCACCGGGAACAGGCCGCCCAGGATGATGTCGCCGTCCAGCCGGATGGAGTGGGCATACTCGGGCGCCGCCTGGGGTTCGGCGGTGGGGACGCGCTCAGGGGCGGCGGCGGCGGCGGCGGCGGGGAGAAGGCAGGCGTAGGAGACCAGGAAGAAGACGGCGGGGTGAGGGGTCCACTGGGGCTCCATCTTGGACGCGAAGAAGGGAAGTATCCTCAAGTACTTTCTAGCGGGGGAGGGACGGCGACTGGAGCCAAACCGAGCCCCACGACGGAGACATATTCCAAGAGGCGCCACAAGGGGGGGCTAAAGGAGAGTTTTTTCCCGAAAATAACGTTTGGGGGTCCACCGACCGCTCACATCTTCCGTGGAGTCTGCTGGGGGAAACAAACGCGAGACGATATCGTCAATTGACAAACGTAAACAAAACAAAAAACATGGCCGACATACGCCATTTGTTCGCCAATCAAAGTAACCCAGATACGTCATAACTCAAAAAGTCCAGATCGGATAGAATTTGGTGCTAAGCATTGTAATAACCTAAGGATCACTGAATTCTGTTGTTGACGCTAATTAGCATTGTTAGCATTATTAGCATCAACTAGCAACGTCGCACAACCATCAGAAATGGCTGTCGTGGTGGCTTTTGGAGGTCGATCATTTTGGTTTTGTTTATGATCTCGTTTTGTGGGTTAAAAAAAAATGCGGACAACAATGTACGCTTATTGCTACAACTCGAAAAGCAGAAAATCGGATTTGAATGAAAATTTGCGCTAAGCTTTGTAATAACCCAAATATCACGTCTTTCTGATGTAGACCCAAATTAGGAACCTTTCAGTATTTCAATATATCAATATTTTATGGGTTAAACCAAAAATTCGGAGAGCGATGTATGAGGTACCACAAGGGGGGGCTAAAGGAGAGTTTTTTCCGAAAATAACATTTGGGGGTCCACCCACCGGTCACATCTTCCGTGGAGTCTGCTGGGGGAAACAAACACGAGACGATATCGTCAATTGACAAACGTAAACAAAACAAAAAACATGGCCGACATACGCCATTTGTTCGCCAATCAAAGTAACCCAGATACGTCACAACTCAAAAAGTCCAGATCGGATTCGGATAGAATTTGGTGCTAAGCATTGTAATAACCTAAGGATCACTGAATTCTGTTGTTGACTCTAATTAGCATTGTTAGCATTATTAGCATCAACTAGCAACGTCGCACAACCATCGGAAATGGCTGTCGTGGTGGCTTTTGGAGGTCAATCATTTTGGTTTTGTTTATGATCTCGTTTTGTGGGTTAAAAAAAAAATCGGACAACAATGTACGCTTATTGCTACAACTCGAAAAGCAGAAAATCGGATTTGAATGAAAGCTTTGTAATAACCCAAAGATCACATCTTTCTGATGTAGACCCAAATTAGGAACCTTTCAGTATTTCAATATATCAATATTTTATGGATATAGTATCCCAGGTGGTTTAAAATACAAATCCGTGATCCACAATAGAAAAAGGAGAGAGTGTGGAATCCAATGAGCCAGCTTGTACCTAAGTTACGGTCAGAGCGAAAAAAGATACGTCCTGCACTGCCTCTCAAGTCCTTCACTGTAACGTTCCTCATCTACGAATCTTTCATCCTCGCTCAAATTAATGGGGTAATCGTCACTTTCTCGGTCCGAATCTCTCTCGCTCCATTGTAAACAACGGGGAATTGTGAGGAATACTAGCTCCTGTGACGTCACGCTACTTCCGCTACAGGCAAGGCTTTTTTTTATCAGCGAGCAAAAGTTGCGAACTTTATCGTCGATTTTCTCTACTAAATCCTTTCAGCAAAAATATGGCAATATCGCGAAATGATCAAGTATGACACATAGAATGGATCTGCTATTCCCGTTTAAATTTTAAAAAATCATTTCAGTAGGCCTTTAATGCATCCAGCGGGGCATCACAACAAAATGAGGCATAATAATGTGTTAATTCCACGACTGTATATATCGGTATCACTTGATATCGGAATCGTTAATTAAGAGTTGGACAATATCGGAATATCTGCAAAAAAAGCCATTACCGGACATCTCTACTAATAAGTGTTTGAACGCTGAAACAAAGTCCTCCGTTCTTGGTCCGAGTTGAGGGACGTGAGCTAATCCCGACTTCAACACGACGCTTTGTGGCGACGCCTTCATATTCAGGCCAGGGTTATTATTAAGAACGTCCCGTTTGCCTCGATACGCGAAACAAAAACCCACACTTGCTTTTTGTGACGAAGATTAGCCCGCTAATTAACTCAGCCGCTCAAACGCTTCTTTTTTTTTCTCTGCACAACTACGCTAAGCTAATTAATTCGCTGGAAGCTGGGAAAGTAAATAGACTTGTTTTTGCACGTTCAATTCACACGTAAAAATGCTTTTCTTTTTTTTTTTTTTTTTAAATTGATCGGCACTGATGCAGAAAAAGTGTACCGGGGACGCAGTTCAGGGTCTGGAGAGTTTTGCAATGTGAGCTTAACAGCTCTCCCCTCCGTGAATCCATCTCTAATTCAATTGTGTCCCAATTAATTTGTCACTTTGTGGCGTCTTGAAAAGGAATTAGGTCAAAGCGGCTCAAAGGCAGGCTATGATGAAGAAGCTGCGCTTTACAGAATATAGGTTGGCCGCTCCTGCTAACATTCTCCGCTCTGCAGTTCTGTTTGCTCCGCACTTTCTGCTCCTGAAGGCCACTTGATCATCGGCACCTTCCACTTGAAGGTAACATGGAGTGCAATACCTAATGCGGCCAGAGGGGTCGTTGCTACCGTCGAGGTACAGATTTGGATGAAACGTGGCACCTGGCGTCCTAACTAGAGATGTCCGATAATATCTGCCCGTCGATATTATCGGCCGATAAATGAGTTAAAATGTAATATCGGGAATTATCGGTATCGTTTTTTTTATTATCGGTATCGTTCTTTTTTGTTTTGTGTTGTTTTTTGGGGGGTTTTTTTATTAAATCCACATAAAAACACAAGATACTTACAATTAGTGCACCAACCCAAAAAACCTCCCTCCCCCATTTACACTCATTCACACAAAAGGGTTGTTTCTTTCTGTTATTAATATTCTGCTTCCTACATTATATATCAATATATATCAATACAGTCTGCAAGGGATACAGTCCGTAAGCACACATGATTGTGCGTGCTGCTGCTCCACTAATAGTACTAACCTTTAACACTTAATTTTACTCATTTTCATTCATTACTAGTTTCTATGTAACTCTTTTTATATTGTTTTACTTTCTTTTTTATTCAAGAAAATGTTTTTAATTAATTTATCTTATTTTATTTTATTATTTTAAAAAAAAGGACATTATCTTCACCATACCTGGTTGTCCAAATTAGGCATAATAATGTGTTAATTCCACGACTGTAAATATCGGTATCGGTTGATATCGGTATCGGTTGATATCGGTATCGGTTGATATCGGCATCGGTAATTAAAGAGTTGGACAATATCGGAATATCGGATATCGGCAAAAAGCCATTATCAGACATCCCTAGTTTTTATCCATTCAGCATTCTTATGTTGCCATACTGTACCAAATAATAATAATAATAATAATAATAGATTTTATTTGTAAAAAAAACAACAACCTCAAAGTGCTACAGTGTATTAAAAAAAAGGGTTCAAACACTGATGACATCTATTAAACAGACAAGAAGCAAGGAATCATGCAGCGACAGAGTTCAATTTAGCTCATGGGGAGAACGTATGGAGCTGCACACTTAGTCACAGTCTCGCCCTACGCTCTAAGGTTCAGCTCCCGCGTCCCTCTATTTATTCAGGAGTTCCACAGTCAACATCACTAAGGCCGCCTCTAAAAAGGAGTGGTCACATATATTATGCAAAGCGGGTCCAGTACGCACAATACGTGACGGAATGTGCTGGGGGGGCCTCGTGATTTCGCCGTGTCTCCGCTTTGTCTGCGTGTTGTCATCTTATCTTCGTTGAGGTCCTTGAAGTCCTTGGCTGTTAGCGGGCTAAAACAAAGATAACATCTGCGGCTGAGGCCACCCCTCGGACAAGGAGTTTCGTCCTTGTACGGATACAAAAGTCTAACTTGAGCACAATAGCTAATAACTAAAGCAACGGACTTTAAGCATACTACAGTTGTGTGATAATATATATACATGATTATTCTAACAAGATAATAAAAAATATACATATATATAAACTACAACAGCCTAATAGCTAGAACAAGTATGCGGGCGGGGGGCTTGGTTGGGGCGTGGCTAAGGGCGTGGTTAAGAAGAGAGTATATTTACAGCTAGAATTCACCAAATCAAGTATTTCATATATATAAATAATATGTATGAAATACTTGACTTTCAGTGAATTCTAGCTATTTATATATATATATATATATATATATATATATATATATATATATATATATATATATATATATATATATATATATATATATATATATTTTTTTTTTTTTTTTTTTTTTTTTTTTTTTTAAATTTTATTATACATATAAATAAAATACTTGAATTTCAGTGTTCTGCAGGCTATCCAGTAGATGGCAGTATTGTCCTGTTTAAGAGTGTCACAACATTGCTTTTACTGCAGATGAACTGCTTTACGGTAGACTAAACTGGGAGGACGTTAATGAAACTGCCTAACAATACACCCACATAAGAAACCAAGAACTCTCTCTCCTTGTTGTGCACTCTACTCTCTAAAAGCCGTAGATGTTATGACGTCATTGGGCAGGCAAGCTGTTTATATTGTGGGAAAGCGGACGTAAGAACGGCTGTCCCCACTCAGGTCCGCATTGAGCTGGAGGGGGCGTGGCCTCCAGCTCTGGCTGAATACCGGGAGTTTGTCGGGAGAGGCGCTGAATACCGGGATTCTCCCGCTAAAAACGGGAGGGTTGGCAAGTATGGCCTTACTATCTAGGCAGCCTGACGTTAACGAGACTGTGATTGGATACTCACCTGTCATTCCAAAGTGAGTATCCAATCACAAGTTGCAATTTTAGCAGGAAGCGGGAAGTGTTGACCCACAAAGAAGGAGAACAAAACGTTGACTAGGGTTGGAATTGGGGGTTGAATCACCAGAAATGATTCCCGGGCGCGGCCACCGCTGCTGCTCACTGCTCCCCTCACCTCCCAGGGGGTGATCAAGGGTGATGGGTCAAATACAGACGACACATTTCACCACACCTAGTGTGTGTGTAACAAACATTGGTACTTTAACTTGAACTTGATTAGGTGGCAGGTATACATTTGCAAGACCAATTTTCAAGAAGGATATTTGAAGAGAAACTACATCTTGTGAGACAATGAAATACGGAAATGCTCGCCATTTCCACCCGAATCAATCGACTATGACCACTGGCTTATATGGCGCCGAATGGGTGCTACGAATTGTGAGTTCAAATATGTTATTGCTTTGTTTGTTCACGTTTAATATGTTTCTAGCAATTTTAATTTTGACAGTAACACATAAGATATATTTTAATTGAGCACTTAAGATGTGACTTTAAGGTTTTACTACTTACGTATAAAATACTACACGGTTTAGCTCCAGCCTATCTTGCTGATTGTATTGTACCATATGTCCCGGCAAGAAATCTGCGTTCAAAGAACTCCGGCTTATTAGTGATTCCCAGAGTCCAAAAATAGTCTGCGGGCTATAGAGCGTTTTCTATTGGGGCTCCAGTACTCTGGAATGCCCTCCCGGTAAAAGTTAGAGATGCTACCTCAGTAGAAGCATTTAAGTCTCATCTTAAAACTCATTTGTATACTCTAGCCTTTAAATAGACTCCCTTTTTAGACCAGTTGATCTGCCGTCTCTTTTCTTTTCTGCTCTGCCCCCCTCTCCTTTGTGGAGGGGGGGCAGAGGTTCGGTGGCCACGGAAAAAGTGCTGGCTGTCCAGAGTCGGGACCCGGGGTGGACCACTCATCTGTGCATCGGTTGGGGACATCTCTGCGCTGCTGACCCGTCTCCGCTCGGGATGGTCTCCTGCTGGCCCCACTATGGACTAGACTCTCACACTATTATGTTGGATCTACTATGGACTGGACTCTCACTATTATGTTAGATCCACTATGGACTGGACTCTCACTATTATGTTAGATCCACTATGGACTGGACTCTCACTATTATGTTAGATCCATTATGGACTGGACTCTCACACTATTATGTTAGATCCACTATGGACTGGACTCTCACTATTATGTTAGATCCACTATGGACTGGACTCTCACTAATATGTTAGATCCATTATGGACTGGACTCTCACACTATTATGTTAGATCCACTATGGACTGGACTCTCTCACTATTATGTTAGATCCACTATGGACTGGACTCTCTCACTATTATGTTAGATCCACTATGGACTTGACTCTCACTATTATGTTAGATCCACTATGGACTGGACTCTCACTATTATGTTAGATCCACTATGGACTGGACTCTCACTATTATGTTAGATCCACTATGGACTGGACTCACACTATTATGTTAGATCCACTATGGACTGGACTCTCACTATTATGTTAGATCCACTATGGACTGGACTCTCACTATTATGTTAGATCCACTATGGACTGGACTCTCACTATTATGTTAGATCCACTATGGACTGGACTCTCAATATTATGTTAGATCCACTATGGACTGGACTCTCAATATTATGTTAGATCCACTATGGACTGGACTCACACTATTATATTAGACCCACTATGGACTGGACTCTCACTATTATGTTAGATCCACTATGGACTGGACTCTCACTATTATGTTAGATCCACTATGGACTGGACTCTCAATATTATGTTAGATCCACTATGGACTGGACTCTCAATATTATGTTAGATCCACTATGGACTGGACTCTCACTATTATGTTAGATCCACTATGGACTGGACTCTCACTATTATGTTAGATCCACTATGGACTGGACTCTCACTATTATGTTAGATCCACTATGGACTGGACTCACACTATTATATTAGACCCACTATGGACTGGACTCTCAATATTATGTTAGATCCACTATGGACTGGACTCTCACTATTATGTTAGATCCACTATGGACTGGACTCACACTATTATGTTAGATCCACTATGGACTGGACTCTCACTATTATGTTAGATCCACTATGGACTGGACTCTCACTATTATGTTAGATCCACTATGGACTGGACTCACACTATTATGTTAGATCCACTATGGACTGGACTCTCACTATTATGTTAGATCCACTATGGACTGGACTCTCACTATTATGTTAGATCCACTATGGACTGGACTCTCACTATTATGTTAGATCCACTATGGACTGGACTCTCAATATTATGTTAGATCCACTATGGACTGGACTCTCAATATTATGTTAGATCCACTATGTACTGGACTCTCACTATTATGTTAGATCCACTATGGACTGGACTCTCACTATTATGTTAGATCCACTATGGACTGGACTCACACTATTATATTAGACCCACTATGGACTGGACTCTCAATATTATGTTAGATCCACTATGGACTGGACTCTCAATATTATGTTAGATCCACTATGGACTGGACTCTCACTATTATGTTAGATCCACTATGGACTGGACTCTCACTATTATGTTAGATCCACTATGGACTGGACTCTCACACTATTATGTTAGATCCACTATGGACTGGACTCACACTATTATGTTAGATCCACTATGGACTGGACTCTCACACTATTATGTTAGATCCACTCGACGTCCATTGTACCGGTCGCCCAGATGGGGGGTCCCCACATCTGCGGTCCCCTCCAAGGTTTCTCATTGTCCCATTGGGTTGAGTTTTTCCTTGCCCTGATGTGGGATCTGAGCCGAGGATGTCGCTGTGACTTGTGCAGCCCTTTGAGACACTCGTGATTTAGGGCTATATAAGTAAACATTGATTGATTGAATTGCTGATGCGTTATAATTTATTTTTAAATGTGCCAGAAAATAAACTGTTTTGTACACTGTTGATGTGTGGAAAGTGGAAAAGTGTTCTGTGGTCTGACGAGTCCACATTTCAAATTGTTTTTGGAAACTGTGGACGTCGTGTCCTCCGGACCAAAGAGGAAAAGAACCATCCGGATTGTTCTAGGCGCAAAGTGTAAAAGGCAGCATGTGTGATGGTATGGGGGTGTATTAGTGCCCAAGACATGGGTAACTTACACATCTGTGAAGGCACCATTAATGCTGAAAGGTACATACAGCTTTTGGAGCAACATATGTTGCCATCCAAGCAATGTTACCATGGACGCCCCTGCTTATTTCAGCAAAACAATGCCAAGCCACATGTTACATCAACGTGGCTTCATAGTAAAAGAGTGCGGGTACTAGACTGGCCTGCCTGTAGTCCAGACCTGTCTCCCATTGAAAATGTGTGGCACCTAAAATAGCAGAAGGGAGACCCCCGGACTGTTGAACAACTTAAGCTGTACATCAAGCAAGAATGGGAAAGAATTCCACCTGAGAAGCTTCAAAAATGTGTCTCCTCAGTTCCCAAACCTGCACTGAGTGTTGTTAAAAGGAAAGGCCATGTAACACAGTGGTGAACATGCCCTTTCCCAACTACTTTGGCACGTGTTGCAGCCATGAAATTCTAAGTTAATTATTATTTGCAAAAAATAAATAAAAAGATTATGAGTTTGAACATGAAATATGTTGTCTTTGTAGCATATTCAACTGAATATGGCTTGAAAAGGATTTGCAAATCATTGTATTCCGTTTATATTTACATCTAACACCATTTCCCAACTCATATGGAAACGGGGTTTGTATATATACAGTATATATATATATATATAAATATAAGAAATATTTGAAAATATATACACCCCTCCCCATCCCCTCATCTCCCGAATTCGGAGGTCTCAAGGTTGGCAAGTATGCTTAAGAGTTTAATTTTCCACAAACTTGAAGTGTTTTGTGATTTGTACTTTTTCATAATGCGCTCGTTCTATTTTGGGTCAAAGTACAAGCGGCAGGAAATGGATGGATGGATAAAACTAAGAAAACATGAATTGATGAACGTGGACTTAAACAAGTTGAAAAACTTATTTGGGGTGTTACCATTTAGTGGTCAATTGTACGGAATATGTACTGTACTGTGCAGTCTACTAATACAAGTTTCAATCAATGTCTTTATTTGTCTTGCGCTCCTATTTTAGTGGCTTTTTCTCTTCTTTTTTTGTGGTAATTTCCTGTGCTCCTATTTAAGTGGCTTTTTCTCTTTTTTTTGGTATTTTGCTGTGCTCCTATTTTAGTGGCTTTTTCTCTTTTTTTTGGTATTTTCCTTCGCTCCTATTTAGTGGCTTTTCCTCTTTTTTTGTATTTTGCTGTGCTCCTATTTTAGTGGCTTTTTCTCTCTTTTTTGGTATTTTCCTTCGCTCCTATTTTAGTGGCTTTTTCTCTTTTTTTTGGTATTTTCCTGTGCTCCTATTTTAGTGGATTTTTCTCCTTTTTTTGGTATTTTGCTGTGCTCCTATTTTAGTGGCTTTTTCTCCTTTTTTTGGTATTTTCCTTCACTCCTATTTTAGTGGCTTTTTCTCTTTTTTTGATATTTTCCTGTACTCCAATTTTGGTGTTTTTTCCTCTTTTTTTGGTATTTTCCTGTGCTCCAATCTACTAATACAAGTTTCAATCAAACAACCCAGAGTTGTCTTTATTTGTCTTGCGCTCCTATTTTAGTGGCTTTTTCTCTTTTTTTTGGTATTTTCCTGTGCTCCTATTTTAGTGGCTTTTTCTCTTTTTTTTGGTATTTTGCTGTGCTCCTATTTTAGTGGCTTTTTCTCTTTTTTTTGGTAATTTCCTTTGCTCCTATTTTAGTGGCTTTTTCTCTTTTTTGGTATTTTCCTATACTCCTATTTTAGTGTTTTTTCTCTTTTTTTGGTATTTTCCTGTGCGCCAATCTACTAATACAAGTTTCAATCAAACAGCCCAGAGTTGTCTTTATTTGTCTTGCGCTCCTATTTTAGTGGCTTTTTCTCTTTTTTTTGGTATTTTCCTGTGCTCCTATTTTAGTGGCTTTTTCTCATTTTTTGGTATTTTGCTGTGATCCTATTTTAGTGGCTTTTTCTCTTTTTTTTGGTATTTTCCTTCGCTCCTATTTTAGTGGCTTTTTCTCTTTTTTTTTGTATTTTCCTGTGCTCCTATTTTAGTGGCTTTTTCTCCTTTTTTGGTATTTTGCTGTGCTCCTATTTTAGTGGCTTTTTCTCTTTTTTTTTGGTATTTTCCTTCGTTCCTATTTTAGTGGCTTTTTCTCTTTTTTTTTATATTTTCCTGTACTCCTATTTTAGTGTTTTTTCCTCTTTTTTTGGTATTTTCCTGTGCGCCAATCTACTAATACAAGTTTCAATCAAACAACCCGGAGTTGTCTTTATTTTGAAGTTATCATGCCATGATTTTAACATTACGTTGGGAATAGATTTTCCTCCAAGCGGCCCCTGAGTTTGACACCCCTGTTGAAGGCGTTAAGAACCAAAGAAGGTTCCAATCCTGCTTGCCTTGGTCTCATTGTTGTTGTTTTTTAAATCCCCCACCGCCTCCACCTCGTGTTATTTACACCGCATCCTCCATCACTCTTCTTCTTGCACCCACTCCCTTCTCCCCCACGGAGGTGTCACTCAAACCGATCCGGTGCTCATCTTGTCAGGCGTTCAGTTCACTTCCGACTTCTGACCCGGCATTGGATGACACGGACCTCCGCCAAGGCGCAACACGCACATTCCCATTAATCAAGTGACAAAATAACAATGACGGACATTTTAAATCAATCATTCTGACACGTTTTTTTTTTTTTTTTTGCCTGTGTAGTAAAGTTGTTGTTTTTTTTTGTTTTTTTTTTTTAAGTAGTTTTAGCAGTGATTTAGTGAAAATGACCATAATTACGCATGCAATTGTTAAAAGACAACGTCACTGTTGGAATGTGAGCAAAATGGAGGTAAATACCTGGGAAAAGATGAAGAAGAAGGGCACCGTCTCCGAGGTGCTTCCCGAGTCTGCGGGTGGGGGTCCCCACTCAACACACGCCAAAACACGTCCTGGAAAAAATGATATTCCCTTTTTTTGTTGTTGTTGTTGTTGGTTTTAGTCCACCTTCAAGACGGTAAAAAAAGGTCGGTAAAAGTAGTCCGGCGGTGAAGCTGACAGGTGAATATTCCTAAGTGTGTCCTGGAGAAGCAGCTGCCTCAAATCAAGCCCACCCCCCTCCTTCTCCGAACGCGCGCGGACGAGAGGTGGCGTGAACGCGCCTGCCGTTGAGAAAGTAGCGGTTTAAAAAAAAAAAAAAAAAAAAAAAACACCTGGTTGCCTCTTCTTTTTTTTTCTTTTTTTTTTAAAGACACGATCCTTTCTTGTGCCAAATCACCGCATGATTGCGAGTTTGTGCCCGATCGATAAAAAAAAAAAAAAAAAAGGCAGACGCGGTGAAAAAAATGGATCCGCCTTGATTGCCCTCAACTTCCATCAGTTGTGGCCACGCCCATTGACTGTCGGAGGCCCCGCCCCCCTTGTGTGCGGAGGTGCGCAAGGCGAGCGAGCGTCCACGCAGGGAGGGGAATTAGAATAAATGAAGCGCATCCCATCTGCGGTGTAATAACATTTTGATCGAGCAAAGAGAGCAGAGGGGTTAGTGCGTCTGCCTCACAATACGAAGGTCCTGAGTAGTCCTGAGTTCAATCCCGGGCTCGGGATCTTTCTGTGTGGAGTTTGCATGTTCTCCCCGTGACTGCGTGGGTTCCCTCCGGGTACTCCGGCTTCCTCCCACCTCCAAAAACATGCACCTGGGGATAGGTTGATTGGCAACACTAAATTGGCCCTATTGTGTGAATGTGAGTTTGAATGTTGTCTGTCTATCTGTGTTGGCCCTGCGATGAGGTGGCGACTTGTCCAGGGTGTACCCCGCCTTCCGCCCGATTGTAGCTGAGATAGGCTCCAGCGCCCCCCGCGACCCCGAAGGGAATAAGCGGTAGAAAATGGATGGATGGAAAGAGAGCGAACCCCCCCCCCCCCCCCAACCATGGCGTTGATTGGAAAGGGTGGAGGGGCGGGGAGGTGGGGGGCAACATGTTCAATTAATACTAAGCTAAGTGGGCGGAGCAACTGTGACATCTACTGGCGAAAGGGCGTCATTGCAAGCGGAGAATGCCAAGCAGCGAGCATGCGGCTACCGTCGCCGAGAGCCTACACGGAGCGATGGCGCCATCTTCTGGGCAAATGCTGTCATTGCGAGCGAGAGGCATAGTAAAGCCAACTCAACTATGACCCCAAGCGGCTGTGAGCAGCATTACAGCTCATCTCAACCTTTTTTAAAAGTCAAGTCATTTTCAACCTTTTTTGAGACAAGGCACATTTTTTGCGTTGACAAAAATGCGGAGGCTCACCACCAGCAGACATCATTCAAAACCAAACTCCGATGACAGTAAAAAGTGGTTGTCGCAATTGTTGGATATGACTTTAAAGCATAACCAAGCATGCATCACTATAGCTCTTGTCTCAAAGTAGGTGTACTGTCACCACCTGTCACATCCCGCCCTGACTTATTTGGACTTTTTTGCTGGTTTCCTGTGTGTAGTGTTTTACTTCTTGTCTTGCGCTCCTATTTTTGTGGCTTTTTCTCTTCTTCTTTTTTTTTTGTATTTTCCTGTGCTCCTATTTTAGTGGCTTTTTCTCCTTTTTTTGGTATTTTCCTGTGCTCCTATTTTAGTGGCCTTTTCTCTCTTTTTTTTGTATTTTCCTGTGCTCCTATTTTAGTGGCTTTTTCTCTTCTTTTTTTGGGGTATTTTCCTGTGCTCGTATTTTAGTGGCTTTTTCTCTTCTTTTTTTTGGTATTTTCCTGTGCTCCTATTTTAGTGGCTTTTTCTCCTTTTTTGGTATTTTCCTGTGCTCCTATTTTAGTGGCCTTTTCTCTCTTTTTTTGGTATTTACCTGTGCTCCTATTTTAGTGGCTTTTTCTCTTTTTTTGTATTTTCCTGTGCTCATATTTTAGTGGCTTTTTCTCTTCTTTTTTTGGTATTTTCCTGTGCTCCTATTTTAGTGGCTTTTTCTCTTTTTATTTTATTTTCCTGTGCTCCTATTTTAGTGGCTTTTTCTCTTCTTTTTTTGGTATTTTCCTGTGCTCCTATTTTAGTGGCTTTTTGTCCTTTTTTTGGAATTTTCCTGTGCTCCTATTTTAGTGGCCTTTTCTCTCTTTTTTTTGTATTTTCCTGTGCTCCTATTTTAGTGGCTTTTTCTCTTTTTTTGTATTTTCCTGTGCTCCTATTTTAGTGGCTTTTTCTCTTCTTTTTTTTTATTTTCCTGTGCTCCTATTTTAGTGGCTTTTTCTCCTTTTTTGTATTTTCCTGTGCTCCTATTTTAGTGGCTTTTTCTCTTCTTTTTTTTGGTATTTTCCTGTGCTCCTATTTTAGTGGCTTTTTCTCCTTTTTTTGGTATTTTCCTGTGCTCCTATTTTAGTGGCCTTTTCCCTCTTTTTTTGGTATTTTCATGTGCTCCTATTTTAGTGGATTTTTCTCTTTTTTTTGTATTTTCCTGTGATCCTATTTTAGTGGCTTTTTCTCTTCTTTTTTTGTTTGGTATTTTCCTGTGCTCCTATTTTAGTGGCTTTTTCTCCTTTTTTTTGGTATTTTCCTGTGCTCCTATTTTAGTGGCTTTTTCTCTTTTTTTGTATTTTCCTGTGCTCCTATTTTAGTGGCTTTTTCTATTTTTTTTGGTATTTTCCTGTGCTCCTATTTTAGTGGCCTTTTCTCTTTTTTTGGTATTTTCCTGTGCTCCTATTTTAGTGGCTTTTTCTCTTTTTTTGATATTTTCCTGTGCTCCTATTTTAGTGTTTTTTTCTCTTTTTTGGTATTTTCCTGTGCTCCTATTTTAGTGGCCTTTCCTCTCTTTTTTGGTATTTTCCTGTGCTCCTATTTTAGTGGCTTTTTCTCTTTTTTTGGTATTTTCCTGTAGCAGTTTCATGTCTTCCTTTGAGCGATATTTCCCGCATCTACTTTGTTTTAGCAATCAAGAATATTTTAGTTGTTTTTATCCTTCTTTGTGGGGACATTGTTGATTGTCATGTCATGTTCGGATGTACTTTGTGGACGCCGTCTTTGCTCCACAGTAAGTCTTTGCTGTCGTCCAGCATTCTGTTTTTGTTTACTTTGTAGCCAGTTCAGTTTTAGTTTCGTTCTGCATAGCCTTCCCTAAGCTCCAATGCCTTTTCTTAGGGGCACTTACCTTTTGTTATTTTTGGTTTAAGCATTAGATACCTTTTTACCTGCACCCTGCCTCCCGCTGTTCCCGACATCTACAAAGCAATTAGCTACCTGCTGCCACCTACTGATATGGAAGGGTATTACACGGTTAATCTGCCGAGCTCTAGACAGCACCGACACTCAACAACAACACATCATTTGCAGACTATAATTACTGGTTTGCAAAATATATTTTTAACCCAAAAAGGTGAAATTAGATCATCTCCCACGGCACACCAGACTGTGCCTCACGGCACACTAGTGTGCCGCAGCACAGTGGTTGAAAAACACTGTTTTAAGTGAGCGTCTATTAAAATAAAAAGTTATTAGTGTATCTTTTTTGGTAGTTCAATTCAAAAAGTGAAACCATGAATTACCATGAATTGATTTAAGTGGACCCCGACTTAAACAAGTTAAAAAACTTATTGGGGTGTTACCATTTAGTGGTCAATTGTACGGAATATGTACTTCACTCTGCAACCTACTAATAAAAGTTTCAATCAATCAATCAAATGTATATTCTATAAATTCACTATAAATTAGCGGTACAGCTCTGTTGGTAGAGTGGCCGTGCCAGCAACTTGATGGTTCCAGGTTCGATCCCCGCTTCCGCCATCCTAGTCACTGCCGTTGTGTCCTTGGGCAAGACACTTTACCCACCTGCTCCCAGTGCCACCCACACTGCTTTGAATGTAACTTAGATATTGGGTTTCACTATGTAAAAAGTGCTTTGAGTCACTAGAGAAAAGCGCTATGTAAATATAATTAACTTCACCCCGCGACCCCGAAGGGAATAAGCGGTAGAAAATGGATGGATGGATTCACTTCACTACACACGCAGTGAAATATTTCGGCAATTGAAAAATAGTTTTCAATAATTAAAATATCTAAATGTACAAATTATTTTTACTTTCATTAAACTGCACTGAAGTTGAGTTTCAAAATGTCAAACTTGTTTTTCAAAAATTTAGATTTTTTTTTTTTTCATTATTGAAATATTGAGTTTTTTCTTTGCTGTGAGCTATTATCAATCCTACAGTGAAATATTTCCAAACTTTTTTTCTTTTCTTGAAATATTGACTTTTCTCTTTGCCTTAAGCTTTAGTCATACAGTGAAATATTTTAAAGAATTTAAAAATTGTTATTTTTAAGAATTAAACTATATTTTTTGAAAATTATTTTTTTATTCTTCAAATATTTAGTTTCTCATTTGCCATTAGCTATAATCATCCAGTGAAATATTTCAAGAATTAAAAAAAAAAAAGTTTTCAAATAGTTTTAAAATTCTTGAAATATATATATATATATATATATATATATATATATATATATATATATATATATATATATATATATATATATATATATATATATATATATATATATATATATATATATAAAAGATTGTTCAATAAAAAAAAAAAAATTCAAATTCGTGAAATTATATATATATATATATATGTATATATATATATATATATATATATGTGTATATATATATATATATATATATATATATATATATATATATATATATATATATATATATATATATATATATACACATATATATATATATATATATATATACACATATATATATATATATATATATATATATAAATATATATATATATATATATATATATATATATATATATATATATATATATATATATATATATATATATATATATATATATATATATATATATATATATATATATATATATATATATATATAAAAGATCGTTCAATAAATTTAAAATTATCTTTAAAAGTTTTTTAAATAATTAAAAACATTTTGAAAAAATATGTTTATATTTTTTAAATATACAAAATAAGTTTTCAAAAATTTAAAAAAGATTGGAATTTTTATTTTTAATCATTGTTAAATTATTAAAATATTTCTGACTGGATGATTAACATTTCACTATATTTTACTGATTTTACTATTAATCATAGCTTCTTTAAAACTATTTTTAAAGAATTTAAAAATAATCTTGGAAAAATAATTTTTAAATTCTTAAAATATTTCACTGGATGACTATGGTTTACAGCAAATAAACTCAATTTCAGTAGTCGTTCCTCCTTACAATGCGCTTTGAAGTCTGCTCCTTCACTCAATCATGTATTTTTTGGAGTTTAAAATAATAATAAATTGGGAATATTCAAAGTTGTTTTTTTGCCTAAAATACACATTTTCGAGCAGAAAGCCCTGCCGTTTAGTATCGTGACCACTGATTGGCTCAGCCTCAGCACCATTACTATATTGGATTAAGAGTGCAAAAGTGACAAGTGTCTTATCACGTCGAGGGGGCTCTCATTACGTTTAAACATGCTACAAGGTAGTAATCAGTTTTTTATGCTCTATGTAAAATGTATTCCTACTTCGCGGAAACGTATTCACCACGGTCAGTGATAAACGAGGGATTACTGTCTCATAAAATGTTGAAAATTGTTCAAAAGTTCACGTTCCATTCAACAAAAACTTCCCAAGTCTTAAATTGGGTCTCCTAATCTGAATTACATGTTGAAACCACAATTTTTTAACAATATTGCATTTGATTAAGTATATTTCCCATAAGATTCCACTTGTACATAAATGGTGCAGCAAAATAAATGCATCATTAATGTACTTACTTGCAGACTTTCAAAAGAAAAAGAGAGAAAGGAAAAAAAAAACAAAAAAAAAACAAAAAAAAAACTAATATATATATATATATATATATATATATATATATATATATATATATATATATATATATATATATATATATATATATATATATATATATATATATATATATATATATAGATATATATATATATAGGACTGTCTCAGAAAATTAGAATATTGTGATAAAGTTCTTCATTTTCTGTAATGCAATTAAAAAAACTAAAATGTCATACATTCTGGATTCATTACACATCAACTGAAATAATTATTGCAAGCCTTTTATTATTTTGATATTGCTGATTATGGCACACAGCTTAAGAAAACTCAAAAATTATATTCCAAAAAATTAGAATATTTCCTCAGACCAAGTTATAAAAAAAAAAAAAGTATAACAGCGAAACAAAAACAAACATTTGAAAATGTCAAATTAATGCACTCAGTACTTGGTTGGGAATCCTTTTGCACGGATGACTGCACCAATGCGGCGTGGCATGGAGGCAATCCGCCTGTGGCATTGCTGAGGTGTTATGGATGCTTCAATAGTGGGCCTTTAGCTCGTTTGCATTATTGGGTCTGGTGTCTTTCAGCTTCTTCTTCACAATACCCCACAAATTCCCTATGGGGTTCAGGTCAGGGGAGTTGGCAGGCCAATGGAGGACAGTAATGCCATGGTCAGTTCACCAGTTACTGCTGGTTTTGGCACTGTGGGCAGGTGCCAGATCATGCTGGAAAATGAAATCATCATCTCCATAGAGCTTTTCAACAGATGGAAGCATGTAGTGCTCTAAAATCTCTAGAAGCGTCTGACTTGGGCTATGAAAGAAAGAAAGAAAGAAAAAATAGAAAAAAAAGAAAGAAAGGAAAGAAAGAAAGGAAAGAAAGGAAAGAAAGGAAAGAAAGAAAGGAAAGAAAGGAAAGAAAGAAAGGAAAGAAAGGAAGAAAAGAAAGGAAAGAAAGGAAGGAAAGAAAGGAAAGAAAGGGAAAAAAGGAAAAAAAGAAAAGAAAAAAAGAAAAGAAAAAATGACAAAATGACAAAAAGAAAAAATGACAAAAAGAAAAAATGACAAAAAGAAAAAAAGAAAGAAGAAAGAAAGAAAAAAGAAGAAGAAAGAAAAAAGATGAAAGAAAAAAGAAAAAAGAAAAAAGAAGAAAAAAAATGAAAAAAAGAAAAAATGACAAAAAGAAAGAAAGAAAAAAGAAAAAAGAAAAAAGAAAAAAGAAAGAAGAAAAATATAGATAGATAGATGGATAGATGGATAGATGGATAGATAGATAGATAGATAGATAGATAGATAGATAGATAGATAGATAGATAGATAGATAGATAGATAGATAGATAGATAGATAGATAGATGGATAGATAGATAGATAGTACTTTATTGATTCCTTTAGGAGAGTTCCCTCAGGAAAATTAAAATTCCAGCAGCAGTGTACAGAATTGAGATCGAATTTTAAAAAGTAAATAATGGGGGTATAAATGGAAACAAAATAGAAAAATATTACAGTAGAATAAAAACAAAAAGCATCAATGAGAATACAAATATAACAGTAAAATAAGAATATAACAAGAGAAACTAGGCATTAGTGACCATGTTATGAAAACGTATTACACTGTTATTGTTTTGCATCCCCTGTCATCCTAGTACCCCCCCCTCCCCCCAGAGAGGAGTTGTACAGTCTAATGGCGTGTGGGACAAAGGAGTTTTTGAGTCTATTAGTCCTGCACTTGGGATGAAGCAGTCTAGCACTGAACAGGCTCCTCTGGCTACTGATACCGGTATGCAGAGGGTGACTGGCATCATCCAGGATTGCTCACTAGTTTTTCCACAGTCCTCTTCTCTGCCACCGTCACCAGTGAGTCCAGTTTTAGTCCGATCGTAGAACCGGCCCGCCTGATCAGTTTCTCTTCTTAGATATGCTATGGAAAAGAAGCACTGGACAGTAGCAGAGTGGTCCAGAGTCCTGTTTTCAGACCAAAGCAAGTTTGGTATTTCATTTGGAAGTCAAGGCGCTAGAGTCTGGAGGAAGGCTGGAGAGGAGCAAAATCCAAGTTGCTTGAAATCCAGTGTGAAGCTCCCACAGTCAGCAATGGTTTGGGGAGCCATGTCAGCTGCTGGTGTTGGTCCACAAGTCCAGAGTCATTGCAGCTTTGTACCAAGAGATTTTAGAGCACTACATGCTCCATCTGTTGAAAAGCTCTATGGAGATGAGGATTTCATTTTCCAGTATGATCCAGCAGTGCCAAAACCAGCAGTAACTGGTGTACTGACCATGGCATTACTGTCCTCCATTGGCCTGCCAACTCCCCCCGGGTGATATGCTGGATGTCCTTATACTCAACAAAGGTCACAAAAACTCTCTTTAAAGATTAAAGTGTTTATTTCATGGGTTTTGTACATTCTTCTGAAATGTTGCAACGTTAAAAGAAAATATTCCCTGGCGTACTTTGAGGTTTTTGTTCTCTCCTCACACAAAATAGAAGACGAATGAAACAGAGATTATATTGGAACTAATATTAACATACACGTCTTCCCCTTGTTGCGCTAACTAAAGTCTTTATGTTAAATATAAAAATAAACTTTCCAGCTATTGTCCCATGACGTCTTCTCTTTGAACATTATGTACACGTTACTTCATGTCGTCCAGTGTTGTTCAGCGACCGCCGAAACGCTTCTTCTCCTTGTTCTACCCACGGAAAAGGAATATTTATCACAACTTTGTGTGATCCGACTGAAAGTAATACAAACAAAAAAAAATCTGTGGACAAAAGGACATTAAACACAATTAAAAAAAAGAAAATCCTTGATTTTGGTCGTCATAAATACTTTGGGGGACTTAAAGGAATAGAAATACGCACAACAGTGCCATCGTGTGGCCAGTTTGTGTCATCGCTGGCCTCGCTCAAGAAACAAAATTGATGCAATATTTGGCTCCCGTGCAATAAAACTCCACATAAAACGGTATTGTGGTTTCCGTCCGTGTTTGCCCACTAACTTTTCACCCGTCTTTGCAAAGTTTCGGCGCCCATTGTCCGTCAGCGGACTGCGAGCGGCGGGGGAGGGGCGGGTGAAAGACGCGGGAGGACTCCAAACAAAGAGGCAGATTTCAGGTGAACGTAAAAGGAAACAGCTGGTAAACGAGCGGCGGTCGATTAATGGCTGCCGCTTCTTGTCTCAGCTCTTCGCACGCACGCACACACACACACACACACACACACACACGCGCACACGCACACACGCGCACACACCTTTCAAGCCGCTAACTCAAGTACACACTGACGCTCCTTTGTTCCGAGTGCATGGCGAGCGTCAAGAGAGCGTCACAAAAGCGGTAAGAAGAGAAGTCATTTCTTACACGCTGTGTTGTTCCTCACACCAGCGATTTGGAGCGCGTGCTGACTCCTTTCCTCGCGCCGGCCACCGCCGCCACCGCGTTCCGGTGGCTGCGCTTGTGCGACTCCAGGTACACCTGTTAAAGACACGAGGGGTCAGGCTGCGAGGAGACGAGAGGACTGAGTAGGGATGATGTTCGAAGTCGCTTCTCCCGGTTGATCGATAAGAAAAGAACCGGTTCCATGGACTCGAATCCCTTTTTGAGAACCGGTTCCCGTTATCGAGGCCACTATAGTAAAGAAAAAGAGTTGGTTCTTTATTCGAATCCCTTCCCACGTACAGGAAATGCCCTGTGGGACCAGGGGCCGTACTTATCAAGCTTCTTAGAGTGCCATTTTACACTTAAGTCCTGAGAATTTGCGAAATTTAGTCCTACTCTCAAACTTAAGAATAAAAGCTTTTTATCAACGTTCTTAAGTCTAAGAATCACTCCTACTCTCCACGATATTTAAGAGACCTTCAGAGGTGTCTTAAGTGGTTAGGAGTTGCCAGCAGGGGATGGCACTGAGGCGAGAGAGACGTGCGCGAACGTTCAGGGAACGGAACAATGTTGTTGGTTTTTTTGATGACGAGCAGCTGATCAAACGGTATCGTTTAGACAGAGCGGATATTATTTTTGTCACAGATTTAATACTTTTCGATTCCTTGTTGATTTCTGCATGTGTCTGCAGTGGGCTAGTATATATAGAGCCACCCACACCAGTTTCAAATTAGTTGCCTAATTAATGAATTGGAAAGAAAATGTTATGAGAGTAGCGTATGTGTGTGGCTGTGAGGTGAGTGACGTCAGTGAGTGTGTGGGCGAGAGAAGAGAGGGAGCGGTAGCGTGAGTGCCGGCGGGGACTAGTTTGTTTTGTATTATTTTGTAGTTTATTGTCAAAATATACACTCCCATTGTCCACTTCAATATTTCCAAGATATTTCTTTATTCTTAGACTACAGATTCCCTTCTGTGATTGGTCATTTCTATGGACACAGAAATGACGTCACCTAAAATTGCGTTTACGGCACATAGTAATGTCGTAATTCAGCTCTGAGTGTGACACTTAATATTCAGTCCTACACTTTGCTGAAAGTGTGAGTAAGACGCTTGATAACTAACTTTTAAGTGCAGCTTTCAGCGAATAATTTATTTACTCTTAAGTCAACTCTTAGCAGACTTCTTAGGAGTCATTCTAAGAAGCTTGATAAGTACGGCCCCTGCAATGTTATGCCCATTTGATTGTAGACTCTTACTGACACCTTGTGGCGATATGAAAATACTACGCGTCATTAGTCTGGGCACTTCCGGGTTGAGACAATTGAGAAGTAGACAAGTTGTGTTAGCTCTTACAAGCCTTGGAAAAGATAAGTTTGTAAGTAAACTGTTTAACTTGTTTATGTAACTCAATATTAAGGTGGAAAGTGTTTAAGTTTGATACTAATATTGAAAAATGATTTTTGTGCACTGTTTCAATGGATGTTTCGAGGACTTAAAATGGCTGCCAGTCGTGTATTTCCACCATCGAAATAGTTTCAACACTCAGAAGTATTTGTTTGATGATAGTACTGTATATTTGTGTGAAGCTAATATTGACATATTGTGTAATAAATTTCAGTATGTTAATTGAATCACATAGCTTATACGTTTGTCATTGTGTGTATTTCAGTTTAAAAAATAAATAACAGTCCAGTGCAAGACAAAAGTTAAGATAGGAAAAGACAAAGCAAGATCAACAACAATAAAGAGCCTAAAGGGATTAATCGGCTTTGGATTGTTTGTTAGCTGTCTGTCAAGCTGTATAAGCTCAACACGTATAGTGAGGGCAGAACAGGCAATATGCAATTATTGCCAGGCTTCGCTCTCATGTACGGGGGGAAGAATTGTTGATTGATGACTGTGGTGTTCTTAGTGTCATAGTGTGTGTAGTTAGTATGTTCCAATAGCAGCAGAAGTGCACTTTTTGGAGAGCTGTATTATTTTCAGTTTTGTGCCCAAGGGACTGATTTTATTTAACACTATATTATTATTTATAGTGATCACAGAGACAGGTTGTTTTTGTGTTACTGTATATATATGTTTTTCTGAAAAATCCCACTTGATATACTTTGGGTAACAACAGTCAATATTTGTATTTCTTTATTTTTTTAGGGGGGTAACAGTCAATATTAATTTATTTATTTTATTTTATTTTTTTCTTATAAAATAAAAGTGAGCTTTTGTTAAACCGAATATTGTGTTTTTTTCCATATACAACCTAACTGGATTCGATAAGAGAATCGATAAGGAATCGGTTCGATAAGAGGATTCGATAATGGGCTCGAACTCGATAATTTCTTATCAAACATCATCCCTAGAAGTGACAGAACGACGTTGCGTACCTTCTTGGCGAAGGCGCGCCCGCACTGGTCGCAGGCGTGCAGCGAGAAGTTCTTGGTCACTTTGACTTCAGTGGAGGCGGAGCTCTCCGCGTCGTGGCGGCGAGTGTGCGGCGCTGAGGAGGCGGCGGCGGAGTTGCGCTGGTGCGAGTGCTTGTCGCTGCGGCGGGTCATCGGGGGGCTGATGGGCCGAGGCTGCTGCTGCTGCTTGTCTTGCTTACGGGTGACGGGCGGCGATGGAGCGGGGGACGGCGACGGCGCTTCCTGCTGCTTCCGTGCGGAGGCCGGGGCAGGGGCGGGGGCAGGGGCGGGGGCGGTGGCGGGGGCGGGAGGCGGCGCCGAGGAGGAGGCGGCGGCGGTGCTGGCGGAGTAGTCCTGCTTACGGGTGACAGGAGAGGACAGACAAGTGGCGGGAACAGCCGTCGGGCGTCCGTTCACTTCCTCCTTGGCGGGGCAGACTCTCTTGGGGTTGGTGCTGTTGAGGACGACCTCCGCCAGCCGCTTCACCGCCCTGCTCTCCAGCTTGGGCATGATCTTGGCCAGGTAGGAGGTGGACTTCTTGTGCACCACCGTCACGTGGCGCAGGACGTCCCGCTTGCGGCGCGACTCGTAGCGGCAGAGCGGGCAGCGGTAGAACTTGATGAAAATGTCGTTGCCGTCCATGTGCAGCTCGATGTGCTTGGACAGGTTCTGGCGAGAGCTGAACTGCCGCTTGCACAGCTTGCAGAAGAGCTGCTTGAAGTCGAAGCCCACCGACAGTTTGGGTTTGGCGACGGCGCTTCCGGCAGACGCGCTCACCGGCGCCTTTGGGACCCACGGAGTTTCCTCCTCCTTCACCTTTAGGGCAGCGGGGGCCACAGCGGCACCTTTGACAGACCCCGTGCTGTGGGCGGGTGACGGCGCCGGACTGCTGTCCATGTCGTCCTCTTCCTCTGAGGCTTCCACCACTTCCTCTTTGACCCGGATACTGTTGCTAGGCTGCACGCCGCTGCTGATGTTTGGAGCCGCTGTGGTGGTCGTCGTCGTCGATGAAGACGCCGCCGTCGCTGAGCGGTTGGTTTTGACGCTGTAGATCTTGTGGACGATACGCATGTGTCGCTTCAACATCAGCTGCCATTGAAAGACAAACAGAGAAAGACAAACTGTTTAAGCATAAACAAAGCATCAAGTATAAACGTATAAAAGTGTAGACAAAGTACAAAGTGTAAAAGTGTAAACAAGGTATCAGGTATAAAAGTGTAAACAAAGTATAAAAAGGTAGGCGTAAAACAAAATAAGTATAAAAAAAAAGTATAAAAGTGTAAAAGCATACAAATGTAATCAAAGTATAAAAGTGTAAACAAAGTATAAAAAGATAAGTGTAAAACAAATGAAGTATAAACAAAGTATAAAGTATAAAACTGCAAACAAAGTTTAAAGTATAAAAGTGTAAACAAAGTATAAATGTGTAAACAAAGTATAAAGTACACAAGTGTAAACAAAGTATAAAAGTGTAAACAAAGTATCACGTATAAAAGTGTAAACAAAGTATAAAAGTGTAAACAAAGTATCAAGTATAAAAGTGTAAACAAAGTATAAAAGTGTAAACAAAGTATCAAGTATAAAAGTGTAAACAAAGTATAAATGTGTAAACAAAGTATAAATGTGTAAACAAAGTATAAAGTAAACAAAGTATCACGTATAAAAGTGTAAACAAAGTATAAAAGTGTAAACAAAGTATCAAGTATAAAAGTGTAAACAAAGTATAAAAGTGTAAACAAAGTATCAAGTATAAAAGTG
>NC_084742.1:71192813-71257483 GCF_033978785.1 Entelurus aequoreus
AAGGAAAAGAGTTGATTCTTTATTCGAATCCCGTCCCGACCAGAAATGCTCCGTGGGACATCACAAGAATTGACGTCACGTAGCTCAGTCATTAGGCGCAGATAGCGAAAGCAGGAAAACAATGGACGGGAAAAAGCGCTCCAAGGTGTAATAAAGTTCAAAACAAAAGCTATAATCCATCGAATAACTTTACTGAGAGATTTGAGCAGGGTAAAACACATGACCAACACTTTTACCACCAACCGGAAACATAGCAACCAGGCTAGCAACGCACCTCCTTTACGGCAGCTGTCGCAACCTTCTTAATGCAACTGCAGCACATACATATATATACAACATATCTCCCTTTTTTAACTTTTGTTTTTCTTTCCTTGTAAACGTTACAAAATCACACTGTAGATGTGTTGTCTGTCTAATTATAAATAATGCAGACGAGGCGTGTTGGCTGAGTACTTGACGTTTACTTTCACAGCGTGGCAACATGCAACACTTTTCGGGGCTACCGCGCATGCTCGTAACTCCCGTTGCATGCTGGGTAGTGTAGTTGTTATATTCTCTAGCTCATAACATTTTTCCCCCATAAAGAAATAATGTTAACTCAATAAAGTGTATTTCTTTTTTTAGCTTGAACTTTTCATTTTTTAGCATTGTAACCACATTTGCAAAGAACTTTTCTCTTCATAGAATTTTCTTTCAATAAAGAAATAAAGTGCAAAAATGTCAAAGCATCATAACAAACAGTTATGTTCCAATAGCAGCAGAAGTGCACTTTTTGGAGAGCTGTATTATTTTCAGTTTTGTGCCCAAGGGACTGATTTTATTTAACACTATATTATTATTTATACACCTATAGTGATCACAGAGACAGCTTGTTTTTGTGTTACTGTATATATTTGTTTTTCTGAAAAATCCCACTTAATATACTTTGGGTAACAACAGTCAATATTTATTTTTTTTATTTTATTTTTTTAGGTGGGTAACAGTCAATATTTATTTATTTATTAGATTTTATTTTTTTATTATATAATAAAAGTGAGTTTTTGTTAAACCAAATATTGTGTGTTTTTTTTCCATATACAACAACCTATCTGGACTCCATAAGAGAATCGATAAGGAATCGGTTCGATAAGGAGGATTCGATAATAGGCTCGAACTCGATAATTCCTTATCAAACATCATCCCTAGTAGTAGACATATAAAAACATCAAAGTTTTCTTCGACAAAAGCGCATAAAACCAACAAAATAATAGTTCCAGCATAAAATGGACAGATATATCTGAAGTTGATCTCGTAACTTAAGTGTTGAAAGTCAAAGAAAAACCTAATAAAAATGTACCACTTTATGAGTGGGGCACCTTTTGGATACCAAATATATTCAGTGATTTTTTATTTATATTTTCACTGTGATTACTCAAAAATATGAAATAATTAAAATCAATGGTGTCCTTCATTATTGATATTTTAGGGCTCTAATGACTAAATACTGCATATTTCAGTTTTACTATAAAAAAAACTAAGTTGTTTTTGACAGAAAAGCCATAAAACATTTTTTTTAATTTGTATTACTTTATATCAACTTAAAGTTGATATAAAGATTTCCTGTAAGTGTTAAATAATTTTAAAAAAATAATAATCTGACTCATTTTTAACATTTTAATGACTGAGACTCTTTATGGTCCCCAGGACCCCTAAAGGTAAAATAAATAAAAAATCCATATATTTTGTTATGGTTTGAAAAATATCAAAATGGCCCCCACATGCTTTAATTTTTCCGTGTGCGACCCTCAGTGGAAAAAGTTTGGACACCCCTGAGTTAATGCATGTGATTAATCATCGCATACATCATGTATACATTCAAATGAATCATGCTATTTATTTTAACCGTACATGCTGCCTTACTTCAACCAAGGATGATGAGACACCGACTGTGCATATTGCACTTCAAAATAAAATCAGATGGGACTTTGGATAAAAATGATAGCAAGTTTTGAGCAAATGAATGACTGAAATCAAGTAAAACATTTTTTAAAAATGTTCCTGAATGACATTCTGACAATAAAATTGCATTTGCGTCCAAATATCGGGCTTTTTTTTTTTTGTAGGTTAAATGAAATTATACAAGCTAATAATAACATGTGATTAATCACGATTAATCCAAATTCAAGGTTGTGATTAATCATCCATCCATCCATCCATCCATTTTCTACCGCTTGTCCCGTTCGGGGTCGCGGGGGGGTGCTGGAGCCTATCTCAGCTGCATTCGGGCGGAAGGCGGGGTACACCCTGGACAAGTCGCCACCTCATCGCAGGGCCAACACAGATAGACAGACAACATTCACACACTAGGGCCAATTTAGTGTCATGATTAATCCAAATTCATATTTGTGATTAATAATAATGAATCCAAATTCAAAGTTATGGTTAATCGCGATTAATCCCAATTCAACATTGTAATTAATCTTGGTTAATCACAATTCAAAATTGTGATTAAATTAGATTTTTTTTTTTTACATTTGATAGCACTAATTATCACACAATTATCGATGCATTTATCATATTTGTAATAAAAATTGATGGATACATTGTAGAGATGTCCGATAATATCGGTCTGCCAATATTATCGGCCGATAAATGCGTTAAAATGTAATATCGGAAATTATCGGTATCGTTTTTTTTATTATCAGTATCGTTTATTTTTTTTTATTTTTATTTTTTTAAATTAAATCCACATAAAAAACACAAGATACACTTACAATTAGTGCACCAACCCAAAAAACCTCCCTCCCCCATTTACACTCATTCACACAAAAGGGTTGTTTCTTTCTGTTATTAATATTCTGCTTCCTACATTATATATCAATATATATCAATACAGTCTGCAAGGGATACAGTCCGTAAGCACACATGATTGTGCGTGCTGCTGCTCCACTAATAGTACTAACCTTTAACAGTTAATTTTACTCATTTTCATTCATTACTAGTTTCTATGTAACTGTTTTTATATTGTTTTACTTTCTTTTTTATTCAAGAAAATGTTTTTAATTTATTTATCTTATTTTACTAAATTTAAAAAAAAACAACCAAAAAAACACCAAAAAAACCGATAACGATAATAAAAAAAACGATACCGATAATTTCCGATATTACATTTTAAAGCATTTATCGGCCGATAATATCGACAGGCCGATATTATCGGACATCTCTACTCCACATGTGTTCATTCATAGTTGCGATGCCTTCAGTGACAATCTACAATGTAAATAGTCATGAAAATAAAGGTAACACATTGAATGAGGAGGTGTGTCCAAACTGTTGGCCTGTACTGTATGTTCATAATATGTCTGTTGAATGATCAGATACAATTAAAGTCAAAATACATGCAATTGTAATGTCAAAAAAGAAATACATTTAGTGAGAAAAATCAAGTGCTGGACTGACTCACATTTTTTCTAGAGTGTGGTGGGCCAGGTGTGGCCCCTGGGCCTTGACTTTGACACCTGTGCTGTAACCTATTATCTGCAGCAGTGGCAGCCCTATGTGCACCTGGATACTGGACTTTCTCAGGAACAGACCTTAGAATGTCAGGATAGGAAACACCTGCCCTCTCCTCCTGAACACAGGGGCACCTCAGGGGTGTGTCCTCAGTCCCCGACTTCACCCCAGCATTGTCATGTTTGCTAACAACATTTACACGGGTGGACTACGGCGGGAGGCCAGTGGATTCATCAACAATCAATCTCAGACGCCACAGATCGTTCAAGTGCAGAACCAAACAGCCTAAACAGGTTCTAAAGACGTGCGTGCCCCCCCCCCCCCCCCGAGTGAAAGCAAGTCCCTCACCTTTCACCATGGACAGCAGGCTGGTGGGTACGGTGCGCGTCTCCGTGAACTTCCGCAGCTCCTCCAGTTTGGTCTGGTGCATCTTGCGGCAGTGGCGCCTGATGCTGCGGCGCGAGTTGAAGTCCTGACCGCACAGACAGCAGGAGATGGTCACATCATCCACCTGTGCAGGGCAGAAACACAAAACCATGACTGTGCTTGTACATCAGTTCGGTTCAGTTCCAGCTTGGAACGAGGGCTGCAACAACTAATCGATTCAATCGATTAAAATCGATTATAAAAATAGTTGCCGATTAATTTAGTCATCGATTCGTTGGATCTATGCTATGCGCATGCGCAGAGGCTTTAAAAAAAAACAATTTTAAAAAAAATTCAAAAAAAAATTATTATTTTTTTAAATTTTTAATTTTTTTAATGTCCTGCCCAGCTTCTCGGGCAAATCATATAGCAGATGTAGATGCCCGTATCGGCTGTTCAGATTTACTTTGCAAAAGAGAAGTGTAGGATACTTCTCTTGTTGCCTTACTTGTATTTTGACTTTATTAAATGTATTTATATTATCATTTGGTGCAGCCGGGCCGGAGCAGGAGGGGATAGAAAGAGAGAAAAAGGAAGACAGAGGGGGGAATTGTGGGGACAAGAGGGGGATTAGACAGAGAGACAAAAACAACAACAGCAAACACAACAACAACAACAGAGCAACATCAGCAAATACGACATGTACAAATATGATGGTAAAAGTAATAGCAAATAAGCAGTTAGCTAAAATAAAAATAAAAATACAGAAATGACAATGAGCATTATTACACTAAAAATGGAGCAATATGAATACCAATAGAAATATTGCTATTGATTTTAAATAAACCTTTATTTATAAACTGCAACATGTAACAAACAGCTGAGAAACAATAATCAAAATAAGTATGGTGCCAGTATGCTTTTTTTTCCCCAATAAAATACTGGAAAGGATAGAAATGTAGTTTGTCTCTTTTATCCGATTATCAATCGATTAATCGAAGTCATAATCGACAGATTAATCGATTATCAAATTAATCGTTAGTTGCAGCCCTACTTGGAACATGCATACGATACAATGTAACGCAGCGACACAATTCCAGTTGTGTCATTACAGCACGTCCGAAAAGGAGTAAACCAAGCTTTTTTGAAATGGACGGCCACTGCATGTAGGACACTTAACATCTGTGAAGATCTAGTGCTGCAAGATCTAGTGCTGCAAGATCTAGTGCTGCACGATCTAGTGCTGCAAGATCTAGTGCTGCACGATCTAGTGCTGCAAGATCTAGTGCTGCAAGATCTAGTGCTGCACGATCTAGTGCTGCAAGATCTAGTGCTGCAAGATCTAGTGCTGCAAGATCTAGTGCTGCAAGATCTAGTGCTGCAAGATCTAGTGCTGCAAGATCTAGTGCTGCACGATCTAGTGCTGCAAGATCTAGTGCTGCACGATCTAGTGCTGCAAGATCTAGTGCTGCAAGATCTAGTGCTGCAAGATCTAGTGCTGCACGATCTAGTGCTGCACGAAAAAAGAAGAGAAAAACTAGCTATTTTGAATCTTTTTGAAAAAATTTAAAAAAGAATTTATGGAACATCATTAGTCATTTTTCCTGATTAAGATTAATTTTTGAATTTTGATGACATGTTTTAAATAGGTTAAAATCCAATCTGCACTTTGTTAGAATATATAACAAATTGGACCAAGCTATATTTCTAACAAAGACAAATCATTATTTCTTCTAGATTTTCCAGAACAAAATCTTAAAAGAAATTCAAAAGACTTTGAAATAAGATTTAAATTTGATTGTACAGATTTTCTAGATTTGCCAGAATAATTTTTTTGAATTTTAATCATAATAAGTTTGAAGAAATATTTCACAAATATTCTTCGTCGAAAAAACAGAAGCTAAAATGAAGAATTAAATTAAAATGTATTTATTATTCTTTACAATAAAAAAAAAAAAGTAATTTAACATTGATTTAAATTGTCAGGAAAGAAGAGGAAGGAATTTAAAAGGTAAAAAGGTATATGTGTTTAAAAATCCTAAAATCATTTTTAAGGTTGTATTTTTTCTCTAAAATTGTCTTTCTGAAAGTTATAAGAAGCAAAGTAAAAAAATTAATGAATTTATTTAAACAAGTGAAGACCAAGTCTTTAAAATATTTTCTTGGATTTTCAAATTCTATTTGAGTTTTGTCTCTCTTAGAATGAAAAATGTCGAGCAAAGCGAGACCAGCTTGCTAGTAAATAAATACAATTTAAAAAATAGATGCAGCTCACTGGTAAGTGCTGCTATTTGAGCTATTTTTAGAACAGGCCGGCGGGCTACTCATCTGGTCCTTACGGGCTACCTGGTGCCCGCGGGCACCGCGTTGGTGACCCCTGGTTTAGACATTATTGTGAGGTTTTGTATTAGTGTTCCTAAAAATAGATATAGCGGCCCCCAGACACATTTATTTCTCTAAATTTGGCCCCCGGAGTCAAAATAATTGCCCAGGCTTAATTTAGAGTAAAGTGTTTTGCTGCCTACCCCACTGGTGGATTCCTCGTCCTCAGCCTGTGGTGGTTCCTGCGTGGCCTCGTCCTCCTCTGCGTCACGCTTTTTCTTCCCCTGGCTGTGGTGGCTTTGTGCCGGACTCTGTGGACCACCGAGCGGGTCTGTCTCAATCTCCATGGACTCTCGCTCCCAGGCGACCGGACTCTCCCTGGCACTGTCAACAGCGGCACACCGTGGTCAGCGTCGTTTATGGCGAGGAATCGAGTGCGTTTGCCAAGCGCCTACCTGGGGGCCCTTGATGGATAGCGCGCCAAATCCTCCTCTGTGGTCAAGTACTGGTACACGGCCTTGCTGGTGGTCTGGATGGGCTCCAGCCGGACCACATAATCCGGCCGGTCGCCTCTGTGATATATGATATCCGTCAAATCCTTGAGGGCCACACTCTGCCGGTCATCTCCTGCCAGCGAGAGAAAACAAGAATGACATCTGGGAGGTGAAAGACTGAGGGAGAAAGATGCCGTTTAGTGGGTGATCCTCGATGATGACAAATAACTGCGGTTCAGCACTTCAACAAAATACCACTCAGGCGCTGGTAATGAACCCTGCATTAAGGAGCAAGTTCATTACCAACACAATCAGTCTACATAACAGCAGACGAAAGAGTGAGACAAATGCCGTGAGACTCGATGATAGTCGTGCCTTTGCGAGTGCGCGGCGGCCATGTTGGCGTGCGTGCAGGTGTGAACACTCACCGTCGTACTCCGGCAGCCGTGTCAGGCAGTAGTACTCTTTGTGCGTGATGAGGTTAGGCAGGCCTCTGAAGAGACTGCGACACACTTTACACTCGAAGATGGTGTCCACCTCCCGCAGCAGCATGTGCCTCAGCTGGCTGGTGCCTGCAACACCCGCAGCAACACTTTCTTACAGTACTGACTTTACAAACGCTCATATGAGCAGGCGTGTCACTGAGGGCCACATCGCACTTATGTTTGGCCCTGGAGTGCCTCTTCGAACAGTGAATACTATTATTACAGTTGTTTAATGCATTTTATTAGTAGATTTTTTTAAAGTAAAATGTAAAAAAATGATGGTAAGTTGCAATCATTTCACCTCAAAATTTTGTGTATTTAACTGTAAATGTAAAAAAGGCAGCTCAGTTGCCAGAATTTTACTGTAAAATTTACATTTGTTTTTTTACTGTAACTTCTTTAAAAAAACTGCAATTTTACAGTAAAATGTTGGCTTGAGCTGCCAGTTTTTTTTTCGTTTTTTTTCTTACCGCAATCAGAATCACTTTATTAATCCCCGAGGGGAAATTAAATTAATTTAAGTAAAAAAAGTATAGTTTTTTTTCATTTAGAGAAAAATGTTGTAAAAACCACAGATAATTTCAAAATGTTCCCATGAAATCTAGTCAAGTTGCCAGAATTTTACTGTAAAATTTACATTTGTTTTTTACTGTAAATTAAAAAAAATAAAAAACTGGAATTTTACAGTAAAATGTTGGCACTTGAGCTGCCAGTTTTTTTTAGTTTTTTTTCTTACCGCAATCAGAATCACTTTATTAATCCCCGAGGGGAAATTAAATTAATTTAAGTAAAAAAAGTACTGTTTTTTTTCATTTACAGAAAAATGTTGTAAAAACCACAGATAATTTCAAAATGTTCCCATGAAATCTAGTCAAGTTGCCAGAATTTTACTGTAAAATTTACATTTGTTTTTTATTGTAATTTTTTTTTTTTTAAACTGGAATTTTACAGTAAAATGTTGGCTTGAGCTGCCAGTTTTTTTTTGTGTGTGTTTTTTTTACCGCAATCAGAATCAGAAATACTTTATTAATCCCCGAGGGGAAATTAAATTAAATTAAGTAAAAAAAATACTGTTTTTTTTTTTCATTTAGAGAAAAATGCTGTAAAAACCACAGATAATTTCAAAATGTTCCCATGAAATCTATTGCTACTTTGACATTGCACAATTTGATGGATAACTTGCTTTGAAATGATTATTATTAATATTTATTTCTATCTAAAAAACAGTTTGAATGTTTGATGATATATTTTTGCATAGTTAGACAATATTTAAATGGTAAATGGGTTGTACTTGTATAGCGCTCTTCTACCTTTTTTTTTTTTAAGGAACTCAAAGCGCTTTGACACTATTTCCACATTCACACACACATTCACACACTGATGGCGGGAGCTGCCATGCAAGGCGCTAACCACCACCCATCAGGAGCAAGGGTGAAGTGTCTTGCTCAAGTTGCCAGAATTTTACTGTAAAATGTACATTTGTTTTTTTACTGTACATTTTTTTTTAAAACTGCAATTTTACAGTAAAATGTTGGCTTGAGCTGCCAGTTTTTTTTCGTTTTTTTTCTTACCGCAATCAGAATCACTTTATTAATCCCCGAGGGGAAATTAAATTAATTTAAGTAAAAAAAGTACTGGTTTTTTTCATTTAGAGAAAAATGTTGTAAAAACCACAGATAATTTCAAAATGTTCCCATGAAATCTAGTCAAGTTGCCAGAATTTTACTGTAAAATGTACATTTGTTTTTTACTGTAAATTAAAAAAATTTAAAAAACTGGAATTTTACAGTAAAATGTTGGCTTGAGCTGCCAGTTTTTTTTGTGTGTGTTTTTCTTACCGCAATCAGAAATACTTTATTAATCCCCGAGGGGAAATTAAATTAATTTAGTAAAAAAGTACTGTTTTTTTTCATTTAGAGAAAAATGCTGTAAAAACCACAGATAATTTCAAAATGTTCCCATGAAATCTATTGCTACTTTGACATTGCACAATTTGATGGATAACTTGCTTTGAAATGATTATTATTAATATTTATTTCTATTTAAAAAAGGGTTTGAATGTTTGATAATATATTTTTACACAATATTTAAATAAACATAATTTGCGATTACATGCAGTACATTTTTTCTTCTGTAAAATTTACATTTGTTTTTTACTGTAAAAAATTTTTTTTTTAATGGAATTTTACAGTAAAATGTTGGCTTGAGCTGCCAGTTTTTTTTATGTGTTTTTTTACCGCAATCAGAATCAGAATCAGAAATACTTTATTAATCCCAGAGGGGAAATTAAATTAATTTAAGTAAAAAAAGTACTGTTTTTTTCATTTAGAGAAAAATGCTGTAAAAACCACAGATAATTTCAAAATGTTCCCATGAAATCTATTGCTACTTTGACATTGCACAATTTGATGGATAACTTGCTTTGAAATCATTATTATTAATATTTATTTCTATTTTAAAAATGGTTTCAATGTTTGATGATATATTTTTGCATAGTTAGACAATATTTAAATGGTAAATGGGTTGTACTTGTATAGCACTCTTCTACCTTTTTTTTTTTTAAGGAACTCAAAGCGCTTTGACACTATTTCCACATTCACACACACATTCACACACTGATGGCGGGAGCTGCCATGCAAGGCGCTAACCACCACCCATCAGGAGCAAGGGTGAAGTGTCTTGCTCAAATTGCCAGAATTTTACTGTAAAATTTACATTTGTTTTTTACTGTAAATTTTTTTTTTTTTAAACTGGAATTTTACAGTAAAATGTTGGCTTGAGCTGCCAGTTATTTTTGTGTGTTTTTTTTACCGCAATCAGAATCAGAATCAGAAATACTTTATTAATCCCAGAGGGGAAATTAAATTAATTTAAGTAAAAAAGTACTGTTTTTTTCATTTAGAGAAAAATGCTGTAAAAACCACAGATAATTTCAAAATGTTCCCATGAAATCTATTGCTACTTTGACATTGCACAATTTGATGGATAACTTGCTTTGAAATGATTATTATTAATATTTATTTCTATTTAAAAAAGGGTTTGAATGTTTGATAATATATTTTTACACAATATTTAAATAAACATAATTTGCGATTACATGCAGTACATTTTTTCTTCTGTAAAATTTACATTTGTTTTTTACTGTAAAAAATTTTTTTTTTAATGGAATTTTACAGTAAAATGTTGGCTTGAGCTGCCAGTTTTTTTTATGTGTTTTTTTACCGCAATCAGAATCAGAATCAGAAATACTTTATTAATCCCAGAGGGGAAATTAAATTAATTTAAGTAAAAAAAGTACTGTTTTTTTCATTTAGAGAAAAATGCTGTAAAAACCACAGATAATTTCAAAATGTTCCCATGAAATCTATTGCTACTTTGACATTGCACAATTTGATGGATAACTTGCTTTGAAATCATTATTATTAATATTTATTTGTATTTAAAAAATGGTTTGAATGTTTGATGATATATTTTTGCATAATTAGACAATATTTAAATGGTAAATGGGTTGTACTTGTATAGCGCTCTTCTACCTTTTTTTTTTTTAAGGAACTCAAAGCGCTTTGACACTATTTCCACATTCACACACACATTCACACACTGATGGCGGGAGCTGCCATGCAAGGCGCTAACCACCACCCATCAGGAGCAAGGGTGAAGTGTCTTGCTCAAATTGCCAGAATTTTACTGTAAAATTTACATTTGTTTTTTTACTGTAAATTTTTTTTTAAAACTGCAATTTTACATTAAAATGTTGGCTTGAGCTGCCAGTTTTTTTTTCGTTTTTTTTCTTACCGCAATCAGAATCACTTTATTAATCCCCGAGGGGAAATTAAATTAATTTAAGTAAAAAAAGTACTGTTTTTTTTCATTTAGAGAAAAATGCTGTAAAAACCACAGATAATTTCAAAATGTTCCCATGAAATCTAGTCAAGTTGCCAGAATTTTACTGTAAAATTTACATTTGTTTTTTACTGTAAATTTAAAAAAAAAAAAATACTGGAATTTTACAGTAAAATGTTGGCTTGAGCTGCCAGTTTTTTTTCGTTTTTTTTCTTACCGCAATCAGAATCACTTTATTAATCCCCGAGGGGAAATTAAATTAATTTAAGTAAAAAAAGTACAGTTTTTTTCATTTAGAGAAAAATGCTGTAAAAACCACAGATAATTTCAAAATGTTCCCATGAAATCTATTGCTACTTTGACATTGCCCAATTTGATGGATAACTTGCTTTGAAATCATTATTATTAATATTTATTTCTATTTAAAAAATGGTTTGAATGTTTGATGATATATTTTTGCATAGTTAGACAATATTTAAATGGTAAATGGGTTGTACTTGTATAGCGCTCTTCTACCTTTTTTTTTTTTAAGGAACTCAAAGCGCTTTGACACTATTTCCACATTCACACACACATTCACACACTGATGGCGGGAGCTGCCATGCAAGGCACTAACCACCACCCATCAGGAGCAAGGGTGAAGTGTCTTGCTCAAGTTGCCAGAATTTTACTGTAAAATGTACATTTGTTTTTTTACTGTAAAAAATTTTTCAAAACTGCAATTTTACAGTAAAATGTTGGCTTGAGCTGCCAGTTTTTTTTTTCGTTTTTTTTCTTACCGCAATCAGAATCACTTTATTAATCCCCGAGGGAAAATTAAATTAATTTAAGTAAAAAAAAGTACTGTTTTTTTTCATTTAGAGAAAAATGTTGTAAAAACCACAGATAATTTCAAAATGTTCCCATGAAATCTAGTCAAGTTGCCAGAATTTTACTGTAAAATTTACATTTGTTTTTTACTGTAAATTAAAAATTAAAAAAAATGGAATTTTACAGTAAAATGTTGGCTTGAGCTGCCAGTTTTTTTGTGTGTGTTTTTTTTACCGCAATCAGAATCACTTTATTAATCCCAGAGGGGAAATTAAATTAATTTAAGTAAAAAAAGTACTGTTTTTTTTCATTTAGAGAAAAATGCTGTAAAAACCACAGATAATTTCAAAATGTTCCCATGAAATCTATTGCTACTTTGACATTGCACAATTTAATGGATAACTTGCTTTGAAATCATTATTATTAATATTTATTTCTATTTAAAAATGGTTTGAATGTTTGATGATATATTTTTGCATAGTTAGACAATATTTAAATGGTAAATGGGTTGTACTTGTATAGCGCTCTTCTACCTTTTTTTTTTTTAAGGAACTCAAAGCGCTTTGACACTATTTCCACATTCACACACACACATTCACACACTGATGGCGGGAGCTGCCATGCAAGGCGCTAACCACCACCCATCAGGAGCAAGGGTGAAGTGTCTTGCTCAAGTTGCCAGAACTTTACTGTAAAATTTACATTTGTTTTTTTACTGTAAATTTTTTTTAAAAACTGCAATTTTGCAGTAAAATGTTGGCACTTGAGCTGCCAGTTTTTTTTCGTTTTTTTTCTTACCGCAATCAGAATCACTTTATTAATCCCCGAGGGAAAATTAAATTAATTTAAGTAAAAAAAAGTACTGTTTTTTTTCATTTAGAGAAAAATGCTGTAAAAACCACAGATAATTTCAAAATGTTCCCATGAAATCTAGTCAAGTTGCCAGGATTTTACTGTAAAATTTACATTTGTTTTTTACTGTAAAATTTTTTTTTTAAACTGGAATTTTACAGTAAAATGTTGGCTTGAGCTGCCAGTTTTTTTTCTCGTTTTTTTTCTTACCGCAATCAGAATCACTTTATTAATCCCCGAGGGGAAATTAAATTAATTTAAGTAAAAAAAGTACTGTTTTTTTTCATTTAGAGAAAAATGCTGTAAAAACCACAGATAATTTCAAAATGTTCCCATGAAATCTAGTCAAGTTGCCAGAATTTTACTGTAAAATTTACATTTGTTTTTTACTGTAAATTAAATTTTAAAAAAAACTGGAATTTTACAGTAAAATGTTGGCTTGAGCTGCCAGTTTTTTTGTGTGTGTTTTTTTTACCGCAATCAGAATCACTTTATTAATCCCCGAGGGGAAATTTAATTAATTTAAGTAAAAAAAGTACAGTTTTTTTCATTTAGAGAAAAATGCTGTAAAAACCACAGATAATTTCAAAATGTTCCCATGAAATCTAGTCAAGTTGCCAGAATTTTACTGTAAAATTTACATTTGTTTTTTACTGTAAATTAAAAAAAAAAAAAAACTGGAATTTTACAGTAAAATGTTGGCTTGAGCTGCCAGTTTTTTTGTGTGTGTTTTTTTTACCGCAATCAGAATCACTTTATTAATCCCAGGGGGGAAATTAAATTAATTTAAGTAAAAAAAGTACAGTTTTTTTCATTTAGAGAAAAATGCTGTAAAAACCACAGATAATTTCAAAATGTTCCCATGAAATCTATTGCTACTTTGACATTGCACAATTTGATGGATAACTTGCTTTGAAATGATTATTATTAATATTTATTTCTATTTAAAAAATGGTTTGAATGTTTGATGATATATTTTTGCATAGTTAGACAATATTTAAATGGTAAATGGGTTGTACTTGTATAGCACTCTTCTACCTTTTTTTTTTTAAGGAACTCAAAGCGCTTTGACACTATTTCCACATTCACACACACATTCACACACTGATGGCGGGAGCTGCCATGCAAGGCGCTAACCACCACCCATCAGGAGCAAGGGTGAAGTGTCTTGCTCAAGTTGCCAGAATTTTCCTGTAAAATGTACATTTGTTTTTTTACTGTACATTTTTTTTAAAAACTGCAATTTTACAGTAAAATGTTGGCTTGAGCTGCCAGTTTTTTTTCGTTTTTTTTCTTACCGCAATCAGAAGCACTTTTATTAATCCCCGAGGGGAAATTAAATTAAATTAAGTAAAAAAAGTACTGTTTTTTTTATTTAGAGAAAAATGCTGTAAAAACCACAGATAATTTCAAAATGTTCCCATGAAATCTATTGCTACTTTGACATTGCACAATTTGATGGATAACTTGCTTTGAAATCATTATTATTAATATTTATTTCTATTTAAAAAACGGTTTGAATGTTTGATAATATATTTTTACACAATATTTAAATAAACATAATTTGCGATTACATGCAGTACATTTTTTCTTCTGTAAAATTTACATTTGTTTTTTACTGTAAACATTTTTTTTTTTTAATGGAATTTTACAGTAAAATGTTGGCTTGAGCTGCCAGTTTTTTTTATGTGTTTTTTTTACCGCAATCAGAATCAGAATCAGAAATACTTTATTAATCCCCGAGGGGAAATTAAATTTATTTAAGTAAAAAAAGTACTGTTTTTTTCATTTAGAGAAAAATGCTGTAAAAACTACAGTAAATTTCACAATTTTACCATGAAATGTATTGCTACTTTGACATTGCACAATTTGATGGATAACTTGCTTTGAAATCATTATTATTAGTATTTATTTCTATTCAAAAAAGGGTTTGAATGTTTGATAATATATTTTTACACAATATTTAAATAAACATAATTTGCGATTACATGGAGTACATTTTTTCTTCTTCTCCCAAAATAGAAAGAAAGAATACATTTCGTAAGAAAAGTTACACTACTTTACTGATACATTTTATTTCCAGGCTTTCGAGGGCCAAATAAAATGACGTGGCGGGCCACATCTGGCCCCCGGGCCTTGAGTTTGACACCTGTGGAATAGAGCTTGTTTGTGAGCACCATCATATCTCATTCACTTGTTCGCTCCACTTTTGAGAGAAGAGGGGCACTTACACCCCCCACAAAACAACACAAACAGGTTTTTTTCTCAAAATAAAGCCTCAGGCTCTTCCAACTACTCATCAGTCAGTTGTTTTCTAGGCTGACATAGCATGATGTTGCTGTTAAAAAGTGACTGTAATGTTAGCACGTAGCTATGCTAGCGCTGCAAGATGCGTGTCCTCCCGTCCCACACCTCAATGTTACGTTGGTATACAGTACAGGCCGAAAGTTTGGACGCAACTTCTCATTTCCATGCCTTTTTCTTTCATTTCATGACTATTTACATTGTAGGCCAGTGTTTTTCAAACTTTTTTGAGCCAAGGCACATTTTTTTGCGTTGAAAAAATGCAGAGGCACACCACCAGCAGACATCATTAAAAAAACGAAACTCAGTTGACAGTAAAAAGTCGTTGTCGCAATTGTTGGATATGAATTCAAAGCATAACCAAGCATGCATCACTATAGCTCTTGTCTCAAAGTAGGTGTACTGTCACCACCTGACTTATTTGGAGTTTATTGCTGTTTTTCTGTGTGTAGTGTTTTACTTCTTGTCTTGCGCTCCTATTTTGGTGGCTTTTTCTCTTTTTTTGGTATTTTCCTGTAGCAGTTTCATGTCTTCCTTTGAGCGATATCTACTTTGTTTTAGCAGTCAAGAATATTTCAGTTGTTTTTACCCGTCTCTGTGGGGACATTGTTGATTGTCATGTCATGTTCGGATGTACTTTGTGGACGCCGTCTTTGCTCCACAGTAAGTCTTTGCTGTCGTCCAGCATTCTGTTTTTGTTTACTTTGTAGCCAGTTCAGTTTTAGTTTCGTTCTGCACAGCCTTCCCTAAGCTTCAATGCCTTTTCTTAGGAGCACTCACCTTTTGTTTATTTTTGGTTTAAGCATTAGACACCTTTTTACCTGCACGCTGCCTCCCGCTGTTTCCGACATCTACAAAGCAATTAGCTACCTGCTGCCACCCACTGATATGGAAGAGTATTACACGGTTACTCTGCCGAGCTCTAGACAGCACAGACACTCAACAACAACACGTCATTTGCAGACTATAATTACTGCTTTGCAAAAAATATTTTTAACCCAAATAGGTGAAATTCGATAATCTCCCACGGCACACCAGACTGTATCTCAGTGTGCCGCGGCACAGTGGTTGAAAAACACTGTTGTAGATTGTCACTGAAAGCATCAAAACTATGACACCTGTGATGTGAAAACCATTCCAGGTGACTACCTCTTGAAGCTCATGGAGAGAATGCCAAGAGTGTGCAAAACAGTAATCAGAGCAAAGGGTGGCTATTTTGAAGAAACTACAATATAAAACATGTTTTCAGTTATTTCACCTTTTTTTGGTTAAGTACATAACTCCACATGTGTTCATTCATAGTTGTGATGCCTTCAGTGACAATCTACAATGTAAATAGTCATGAAAATAAAGAAAACGCATTGAATGAGAAGGTGTGTCCAAACTTTTGGCCTGTACTGTATGTCCAGGGTGTACCCCGCCTTCCGCCCGAATGCAGCTGAGATAGGCTCCAGCACCCCCCCCCCCCGCGACCCCGAAGGGGACAAGCGGTAGGAAATGGATGGATGGATGTATGTGATAATAGACACCATGTCTATTACGTTGGAAAAGTGCAAGTGGTGTGAACAAATATTAGGAAATGCTAGTCTTATTTGAATGAAATGACCCCAATGTAGCCACAAAACCATTGTTTCTTTCATAATGGAACCTTCAACCATACTGATATCGCAAAATGAATATTCCAGAGACACTTGCATGAGACCTTTGTCAATTTCTGGGGAACATACTGTAATGCTGGATAATCTCCCTTTATATTCATTACAACCGTCTTCTAAGAGCGAACGACATGGAGGATGAAACCCTCAGAAAATACCTCGACACAATGCCAGAAAGATACATTGAGTCAATGGCGTTTTAAAATCGTGTTTTTATCATCTTCGTCTTTTAGCAAAGGTAAAACCATTTTTATCTTTTAACCTTTTTGAACAAGTCGTGCATGCTTTTATTTCAAGTCGCCTAGACTACTGCAATGCACTTTATGCTGGCATTAGCCAAAAAGCTCTCTCCGGGTTGCAGTTAGTCCAGAATGCGGCAGCACGACTTTTAACAGGTGCCAGGAAACGTGAGCATATAACCCCAATTCTTCGGAGTTTGCACTGGCTCCCTGTTCATTTTAGAATTGATTTTAAATCCTTGCTGTTTGTTTTTAAAGCTTTACATGGACTGGCACCTCAGTATATCTCGGACCTCATCCAAATTTACACTCCTGCGCGCGCTCTGAGGTCCGAGAGCCAGCTCCAGCTCGTGGTGCCCAGGACCAGACTTAAAACCAGGGGAGACAGGGCCTTCTCTGTGGTCGGCCCTAAGCTCTGGAACACTCTGCCCCTCCATGGGCAAACTGCTCCCACAGTGGAGTGTTTTAAGTCTCGTCTAAAGACCCACTTTTATTCTTTGGCTTTTAACACTACGTGAGTTGTGTGGTCTTCTGTCCTCTGTTGTCCTGTGTGGTTAGGGTCAGGGTTATAAATTTTGATGTCTATTTTACTGTTTTAATTGGTTTCACCCTTTAAAATCGTTTTTAATCATATTTATTTTTTATATTGTCTCTGTATTGGTTTTCTATTCATTTATTCTTTGTTTTTATTCAGTCATTGGTGTAGCATAATATTGTTTTTAATATTGTTTTTAATATAGTTTTTAATATTGTTTTTAATATTGTTTTTAACATGGCTGTGCAGCACTTTGGAAACATTCTTGTTGTGTAAATGTGCTATATAAATAAAGTGGATTGGATTGATTGGATTGATGGTCATACTCAATATTAGAGTAAAATGTCAACAACTGATACATTTGTAGGTGAAATATTCTCTGTACCTTTCACAATAAACAAGTGAAACTCAGGCAGTGGGAACAAATAAAACGCACATTTCTCAAGTGTTGTAATATTTCTCACCACCGTATTAAAGAGAAGTAGATAAAGTGAACAATGGTGCTGTCAAACACGGCTCATTAGCATTAAAGCTACCGACACACATAAAGTGGGTCTTACTAAAAACCTTTTTAAGCTGTTTTAATTATATTAGAAAAGTACTATTATATTAGGACTAGAGATGTCCGATAATATCGGTCTGCCGATATTATCGGCCGATAAATGCGTTAAAATGTAATATCGGAAATTATCGGTATCGTTTTTTTTTATTATTAGTATCGTTTTTTATTTTTTATTTTTTTATTAAATCAACATAAAAAACACAAGATACACTTACAATTAGTGCACCAACCCAAAAAAAACCTCCCTCCCCCATTTACACTCATTCACACAAAAGGGTTGTTTCTTTCTGTTATTAATATTCTGCTTCCTACATTATATATCAATATATATCAATACAGTCTGCAAGGGATACAGTCCGTAAGCACACATGATTGTGCGTGCTGCTGGTCCACTAATAGTACTAACCTTTAACAGTTCATTTTACTCATTTTCATTAATTACTAGTTTCTATGTAACTGTTTTTATATTGTTTTACTTTCTTTTTTATTCAAGAAAATGTTTTTAATTTATTTATCTTATTTTATTTGATTCATTTTTTTTAAAAGTACCTTATCTTCACCATACCTGGTTGTCCAAATTACGCATAATAATGTGTTAATTCCACGACTGTATATATCGGTATCGGTTGATATCGGTATCGGTAATTAAAGAGTTGGACAATATCGGCATATCGGCAAAAAACCATTATCGGACATCCCTAATTAGGACCTTTACTTGATGCACTTTTTATGTTTGCTGTGCCATGTTGCTCCTTAAAGGCCTACTGAAATGAATTTTTTTTATTTAAACGGGGATAGCAGATCCATTCTATGTGTCATACTTGATCATTTCGCAATATTGCCATATTTTTGCTGAAAGGATTTAGTAGAGAACAACGTCGATAAAGTTCGCAACTTTTGGTCTCTGATAAAAAAAAAAACCTTGCCTGTACCGGAAGTAGCGTGACGTTGTCAGTTGTTCACTCCCTCGTATTTTCCTATTGTTTTCAACGCAGCTAGAGCTATTCGGACCGAGAAAGCGACGATAACCCCATTAATTTGAGCCAGGATGAAAGATTCGTGGATGAGGAACGTTAGAGTGACGGACTAGAATGCAGTGAAATACATATTTTTTTTCGCTCTGACTGTAACTTAGGTACAAGCTGGCTCATTGGATTCCACACTCTCTCCTTTTTCTATTGTGAATCACGGATTTGTATTTTAAACCACCTCGGATACTATATCCTCTTGAAAATGAGAGTCGAGAACGCGAAATGGACATTCACAGTGACTTTTATCTCCACGACAATACATCGACGAAGCTCTTTAGCATGAGCTAAAGTGATAGCATCTGTCTCAAATGCAGATAGAAACAAAATAAATAAATCCCTGACTGGAAGGATAGACAGAAGATCGACAATACTATTAAACCATGGACATGTAACTACACGGTTAATAGATCTCAGCCTGGCAAAGCTTCACAATGCTGTTGCTAACGACGCTAAGGCTAACTTAGCAACCGGACCTCACAGAGCTATGATAAAAACATTAGCGCTCCACCTACGCCAGCCAGCCCTCATCTGCTCTGCTCGTCAACACCCGTGCTCACCTGCGTTCCAGCGATCGACGGCGCGACGAAGGACTTCACCCGATCATCCGTGCGGTGGGTCTGCTAGCATCGGCTAGGCGTCTGCTATCCAAGTAAGTAGTCCTTGTTGTGTTGCTACAGCCAGCCGCTAATACACCGATCCCACCTACAACGTTCTTCTTTGCAGCCTCCATTGTTCATTAAACAAATTGCAAAAGATTCACCAACACAGATGTCCAGAATACTGTGGAATTATGAAATGAAAACAGAGCTTTTTTGTATTGTATTCAATGGGGAAGGCATACCTCTGTTCCCCGGGCTACGTCACGCGCATACGTCATCCTCCGAAGGCTTTTTCAACCGGAAGTTTAGCGGGAAATTTAAAATGTCACTTTATAAGTTAACCCGGCCGTATTGGCATGTGTTGCAATGTTAAGATTTCATCATTGATATATAAACTATCAGACTGCGTGGTCGCTAGTAGTGGCTTTCAGTAGGCCTTTAATACACCTGAACATGCTTCTGACTAGGGTTGCACGGTATACCGGTACTAATAAAGTACCGTGATACTAATTGACTGAAATCGGTACTATACTGCCTTTGAAAAGTACCGGTTTCGATCTTTCATCTGCGGCGGCGACTACAGAGCCGAGGCGCATACAAGCAATAACATCTTGGAGAGGAAGAATGGCAAAAAAATGACAATTCTACTGGTTAATAAAGAGTGTAAACAAAGACGCGCCGCACTTCAAGTGTTGCTTTAAAACACGCCTCGCCAATTGTGGCGATTAGTATTATAGCACATTTGCTTCAAACTTAGGTAAACATTTAAATAATGAACATTCAGATCTGCACAAGGCGTTATAAAGAGTGACAGGTAATAATGTAGTTCTTACACCTGTCCTGCTGTTCTGCTCCGGTGCAGACTGTCGTCAAGGAGCACAGGGCAGACGTTCCCTTTAGGGTCGATGTTTTCGTCAGGGGTAACATCTTTCATTTTACAATGGGTCTGCTAAGCTCCGCTTTCCGGTCAGAATCCGAGGCCGCCGATTTGTGGCATTCTGGTTGCTTTATTATTAGTTTTGCAGGACACACAAGCAAGCAAGGTTTCTTTTTTTACTGCGCAGTGCATGCACTACCGCTTTCTCACAAAAACACACACGCTACTGCTTGGATTGATGCCAAATATTAGCGGAGTTAAGACCGCCCATCTAACTTCAACTCGTGCAAGTAAAATGACTGAATTTGGTAACAAATTGCTACAATTTGTGTTTTATCTTAAACAAAAGTGTGTTTTGCCTGCTACATGGCTTATTTGTGTACATTTATCCAAAGCTTTGTTTTTAGTACTTACTAATAATTGTATTTTTCTTAAAGCACATACCAGGATTGGCAACCATAAATCATAAATAATTTAATATGATGTTATTAATACAGCTTTTTTATTATATTGTAATCTAATTTTTGATTATGTAAAATTGTAAATTTTTCTTTGAGTGCAACAAGAAAAACACAATGTGTTTAATGCCCTTTCATTTATATTGTAACCTTCTAAAATTGTTCTTTGAGTGCAATAGGAAACATATTTTTATTGCATTGTAAAATTTTCTGTTAAAATAAAGCCAAAATTGACCATTTTTCATAGTTCCCTTTATTTGGAAAATATCGATATACATTATGGTACCGGTACCAAATTATTGGTATCGGGACAACCCTACTTCTGACTTTACTAGACGAACATGACTGGTCGCTGTACTCTAGTGGTGCTGGGCTTAAAAATAGAAGCCCAGACATATGCCCATTCCCAAAACCCAAAATGTAGGACGGACATGTGACGTGGTGCAAATGTCTCACAGACCTGAGCGGAAGCATTCAATGATCTGGTGGATTCCGGACTTGGACGTGTGCAGTGGCTGCTGGAGCAGAGGAGCATCTCCGGGCTCCACACAGTGACCTTGGACCAGGAGACGATACAGGAAGGATGTAAAAAAAAGATGACAGTTCAAACTTCAGTTGCCATCGTCAACACAAGGAGTGATGTGTGTGTCACCTTTAAGAAAAAACAATGGGACCAAAACAACTCGGGTCCAAATGTATGTCGAGTCAAAACGCAAATCCGGTGATTTTGTTTTTAAATCCAGCAGATGGCGCAATAATGAAAACAGCAAACTACTTGTAAAAAACGGTTGTGGAGGGGGGCGTGGTCTGCGGGCCTGCCACGGTGTGTAAGGGCTGGCCTCGAAGACAGCGGCAGGTGAGTAGATTGCCCAGCTGGGGCTTGTTATCTAATCACCTGTCGCCCTTATTAGCAGCAGCCAGGACGAGACACGTTGTTGGAGTTGGAGTTAGAGAGAAAGACACGCTGGAGAGCACAACGGAGAGCAAGAGAGACTAAGACTGAAAAGTCGAGTGCGGTCGCTGCAGAGTGGACTCAATAAAAACATTATTGTAACCAGAATACGGGGACGGCGTGGCGAAGTTGGTAGAGTGGCCGTGTCAGCAATCGGAAGGTTGCTGGTTACTGGGGTTCAATCCCCACCTTCTACCATCCTAGTCACGTCCGTTGTGTCCTTGAGCAAGACACTTCACCCTTGCTCCTGATGGCTGCTGGTTAGCGCCTTGCATGGCAGCTCCCGCCATCAGTGTGTGAATGTGTGTGTGAATGTGTGTGTGAATGGGTGAATGTGGAAATAGTGTCAAAGCGCTTTGAGTACCTTGAAGGTAGAAAAGCGCTATACAAGTATAACCCATTTACCATTTAATATCGGGGCTCTCGTGCCAGTGTGTGGTGGTCAGGGGAACCCACGGTAGAGCACTGCCACAACGCTATTATATATCTGCTAATCCTATATTCATTTTATTTGCAGGTCAAATGTAGTGACTTTTGTAATTAGGGATGTCCGATAATGGCTTTTTGCCGATATCCGATATTCCGATATTGTCCAACTCTTTAATTACCGATACCGCTATCAACCGATACCGATATCAACCGATATATACAGTCGTGGAATTAACACATTATTATGCCTAATTTGGACAACCAGGTATGGTGAAGATAAGGTACTTTTTAAAAAAATGAATCAAATAAAATAAGATAAATAAATTAAAAACATTTTCTTGAATAAAAAAGAAAGTACAACAATATAAAAACAGTTACATAGAAACTAGTAATGATTGAAAATGAGTAAAATTAACTGTTAAAGGTTAGTACTATTAGTGGAGCAGCAGCACGCACAATCATGTGTGCTTACGGACTGTATCCCTTGCAGACTGTATTGATATATATTGATATATAATGTAGGAAGCAGAATATTAATAACAGAAAGAAACAACCCTTTTGTGTGAATGAGTGTAAATGGGGGAGGGAGGTTTTTTGGGTTGGTGCACTAATTGTAAGTATCTTGTGTTTTTTATGTGGATTTAATTTTTTTTTAAAAAATTTAAAAAAAAGAAAACCAAAAAAACACGATACCGATAATAAAAAAACCGATACCGATAATTTCCGATATTACATTTTAACGCATATATCGGCCGATATTATCGGACATCTCTAGTTACTGTACTATTATTGAAAATGTCTCGAATGTTGAAAATGAGTGCAGACAAGTTTTCCTCTTGGACTATAAGCCACTACTTTTTTCCCAAGCTTTGAACCCTGCGGCTTATAAATCGGTGCGGCTAATCTAGCCATAATGTTTTGTATTCAACAGATCATTTTCATAGAACACCGACAGAGACACTGAAAAAGTGTGTTATTATTTGTGCTAAAGCACCATCTTTTGGTTCGGAGTGTATCTTGTGTTTTTTATGTTGATTTAATTTTTTAAAAAATAAAAATTTAAAAATTTAAAAAAATTAAAAAAAACAAAAAAAAACGATGCAGATAATAAAAAAAACGATAATTTCCGATATTACAATACAACGCATACATATCTAGCTACAACTTGACCCACCTGTGTTATGAGTGGCAGCAGTGCTGTGGTGCATCAGATCCTCAGTCTGGCAGCTCTGTTCCCGGGTCACGGGGGCATCGCCTCTGTCGGGTTCCGGCAGCAGCGGGGGGATGGGCCTCCACAGGGGCTTGGACTGAGCGGCGGAGTCACCCTTGGATGCCTGGACGTCCGTTTGGGTTTCTGTGGGGTTTTTAGCCGGCGCCTCAGACGGAGCGGGAGCGCCGAGGTGATCAGAGGAGCTGTTGGACTGCGGGGAGCGCTGGTTGCTTAAATGGAGCGGCCTATCCTCCTCCTCCTCCGGCTGGGGGCACAGAAGCAGGCGTGTGAGCATGGATGACAGATGTGTGTGTGTGCATGTCACTAACAGTCTTAATCCCTCCGCTGCTTTGTTCCACACATGGAGCATCCACGGGCTAATTAACCTAGTAGGTGAGTGACTAGAACGTGTCGCACCTCCCTGGTCTTTCCTCCACACCCACCCACCAATTTATCCTCATCTTCTTTCCTCAGCCCCTCGTCTGTCTCGCTCACCAAGCGCGCCCCCGCCGCCCTTGAAAGGCGGATAAATGAGTCCGGCATTCAGGCGCCTCTCCGAACGTCAGTCGCGGTGCAAAGTGGGCCACCCGAACTCTTTCACTGAACCGTCATCCAATTACCGCAAGATATCTCGACGGTGTGTCGGTGCAACACGCACGAGCGCCCTGTAAATGTTAAAAGATGAGTTGAGGTGTTTTTCACGTGATCGGGTCGATACGGTGGGTCTGGGTTCGTTTTTTTTTTTCTTCATTCCTGTGAGAATCCTGCGTGTGAGACTGACGCATTCGGCAGTGGTCGGCAACCCAAAATTTCGACCAAAAATGCAAAATCTGTCTGGAGCCGCAAAAAACTTAAAGCCTTATATAAGTGTTGTAATGAAGGCAACACATGATGCACAGTACGTGTCTATATTAGCCAGTGTTTCCCATACATTCATTTATTTGTGGCGGCCCGCCACGAAAGAATTACATCCGCCACAAATAGATTTAAAAAAAATTTTTATTTTTTTTTGTCCTGTCCAGCTTCTCAGGCAAATCATATAGTTCAGTGGTCCCCAACCACCGGGCCGCGGCCCGGTACCGGGCCGCACAAGAAATAAAAATAAAAAATAAAAAAATATTTTTTTTTATTTTATTTTATTTTTTTTAATGAAATCAACATAAAAAACACAATATATACATTATATATCAATATAGATCAATACAGTCTGCAGGGATACAGTCCGTAAGCACACATGATTGCATTTATTTATGTGGAAAAAAAATTTTAAAATGTTTTTTTTAAATACACCCCCCCCCCCCACCGGTCCGCGTTGACCGGTCCGCAGCTACAAAAAGGTTGGGGACCACTGATATAGTTGATGTAGATGCCCATATAGGCTGTTCAGATTTACTTTACAAAAGAGAAGTGTAGGATACTTCTCTTGTTGCCTTATTTGTATTTGACCACTACTGTTTGCTGTTTATTTGTTACTGACTGTGGCAGGACACCTCTGCCTCTGTTTCACTTTATGTTGCTGGTAAATAATATGGTTGTAGTAGTAGGCTAAAGTTAAATTATTTAGCATGCACTAATTAAAGGGGCAGAGCTTTAAGAGACATTTTAGTTTTTATATTTTATAAGAAATATTTTTTGTAAGAACCACAATTAATAAATATATTTCAGTGAATAAGTTATTGTTCAAATCTGTATATAAATATGTACATAAAGTGTTGTAATTATATTGTAAAATGGATGGACGTTTAGAACAAAACTGTTATTATTAATTAGTAAGTATACATTTTTTTAGCCTTTTTAGAGAAAATCATATCATTGTAGTAAATTAAGCAAATTACTCGATGATGCCGTGGTGGCCACGCCCATAGCCACGCCCCCACCACCACAGGTATCTTGGCAGTTTATGGGAAACACTGTTAGCTATATTGGCCTACTATCAAAATGACTGTGTGTCGCAGGCCGATGCAAATCCTTGTTGACAGAAATATTACATACAGATAATATGTCATAACATAACATGAATTGAATACACAGAGGAAAATAACCAAGGGAATTAAATGAGCTCAAATATCCCAACAAACGAGGCATAACGATGCAATATGTACTAGAGCTGCAACAACTAATCGATTAAATCGATTAAAATCGATTATAAAAATAGTTGCTGATTAATTTAGTCATCGATTCGTTGGATCTATGCTATGCGCATGCGCAGAGGCTTTTTTTTTATTTTTTAAATTTTTTTTAATTTTTTTTAAAAATAAAATAAACCTTTATTTATCAACTGCAACATGTACAAACAGCTGAGAAACAATAATCAAAATAAGTATGGTGCCAGTATGCTGTTTTTTTTCACTAAAATACTGGAAAGGATAGAAATGTAGTTTGTCTCTTTTATCCGATTATTAATCGAAGTAATAATCGACAGATTAATCGATTATCAAATTAATCGTTAGTTGCAGCCCTAATATGTACATACAGCTAGCCTAAGCAGCATGTTAGCATCATTTAGCTTGCAGTCATGCCGTGACCAAAGATGCCCGATTAGCACGCCACACGAGTCCATAACATCAACAAAGCTCACCTTCGTGCATTCACGCACAGCATAAAACGTTTGGTGGACAAAATGAGACAAAGAAGAAGTGGCATGAAAACACGTCTTTCTAGGGCTGGGCGATATATCGATTTTCTAAATATATCGATATACTCGATATATCGCGGGTTTGTCTCTGTCCGATATAGAAAATGACTATCGTGATATTCGAGTATACATTCTCACGCAGTTGCTTTTAGCTACGGGCATTACACTGCATGCGTTTCCCACTCTTTCTTGTCTCCTTCTCACAGAGACTTATCAAACAAGCGCACCTTCTTACACACGTCACGTGTGCAACGTCGCACGCTCCCGCGGAGCAGACAGGTAGCGACATGGTAACGTTAGCTGTGATGCTAACGGTGAGGTGCGGGTGGTAATACGAGAGAGAGAAGGTGCCAATCTGGTAACAAATGGAGGAAGAATTAATTCCCAAGAAAAACAGCAGGGGGTCCATCGTCCGGCGGTGGTTTGGCTTCAAGCGGGAAGATGTTGAACATTTATGCGGCAAAAGTGTTGCTACAAAAAGTAGCAGCACTGCTAATTTGTAGCATCATTTGAAAAGAGTGAGTGCTTGAAACTCCGCATGTCAACATCTCCGGCTGGTGCCACACCAACAAAATGCCGAAGCAACCATTTCCAGATCAACACCGTATGAAAAACAAAAGTCAACCACAGAAGGAGATAACGTCCGCAGGAACCTACCACATAGCGAAGGACATACACTATTTGATTTCCTATTATGCAGCTCATTTTTATTTGACACTTATTGAAATATCTTGTGTGACATCATGCACAAAAGTGCACTTTGTTTTAAACTATTGTAGTGGCGTTCTGTACAAAAAGTGCACTTTAATTGAGTGTTGTTTTGATATGTCATCTTAGTAACATCATGCACAAAAGTGCACTCATAGCTTGTTTTAAAATGTCTCTGACAATCTTGCACTTTCTGTTTTGGAAATGACATGAATGTTTGTGCCACTGCTTAATAACTGTTTCATAAATACACTTTTAGTTGTGGTTTCCCTCTCTGCATGAAAGTTTAAAAGTAGCATATATCAATGCAGTATGAAGAAGAATGTTTGAATGTAGACACATAGAATCATCATACTGCTGTGATTATATGCATCAAGTGTTCATTCAAGGCTAAGGCAAAATATGGAGATATATATCGTGTATCGTGACATGGACTAAAAATATCGAGATATCAATAAAAGGCCATATCGCCCAGCCCTACGTCTTTCCGTGGCAGCGTCGGAGAAAGTCATACGTGTAAACGAACCACGGTGAGTTCAAGTACTGCCAAAATTAGCGCACGGCAAATACTCTCATCAGTGAAGCATGGATAATATAAGCAGTGGGATTTTTAACAATTAGGAAGGTTTGTGTCATGTTTGTTCTCCTACAGGAACCACATTAAAACAAAATATATATTTTCCCCCCCATCTTTTTCCATTTTCATGCGTTAAAATGTAATATCGGTAATTATCGGTATCGGTTTTTTTGTTGTTTTTTTTTGTTGTTTTTTTAATTAAATCAACATAAAAAACACAAGATACACTTACAATTAGTGCACCAACCCAAAAAACCTCCCTCCCCCCATTTCTTTCTGTTATCAATATTCTGCTTCCTACATTATATATCAATATATATCAATACAGTCTGCAAGGGATACAGTCCGTAAGCACACATGATTGTGCGTGCTGCTGCTCCACTAATAGTACTAACCTTTAACAGTTAATTTGACTCATTTTCATTCATTACTAGTTTCTATGTAACTGTTTTTATATTGTTTTACTTTCGTTTTTATTCAAGAAAATGTTTTTAATTTAGTTATCTTATTTTATAATTTTTTTTAAAAAGTACCTTATCTTCACCATACATGGTTGTCCAAATTAGGCATACCGGTAATAATGTGTTAATTCCACGACTGTATATATGGGTTGATATCGGTATCGGTTGATATTGGTATCGGTAATTAAAGAGTTGGACAATATCGGAATATCGGATATCGGCAAAAAGCCATTATCGGACATCCCTAATTTTCATACATTTTTGAAAAAGCTCCAGGGAGCCACGAGGGCGGCGCTAAAGAGTCGCATGCGGCTACCCCGCATTAACGAGTGGGGGTTGGTTAACGACCCGCAGTGTGCTCAAACAACCCCCAGGCAGCACCTTTGAGCAGACAATACAGTATTAGGGCTGGGCGATATGGCCTTTTATTAATATCTGGATATTTTATATATCAATATATTTTATATATCAATATATTTTATATATTTTATATATCAAAACAACACTCAATTAAAGTGCACTTTTTGTACAGAACGCCACTACAATAGTTGAAAACAAATAAAGTGCACTTTTGTGCATGATGTCACTCAAGATATTTCAATAAGTGTCAAATAAAAATGAGCTGCATAATAGGACATCAAATAGTGTATGTCCTTCACTATGTGGTAGGTTCCTGCGGACGTTATCTCCTTCTGTTGTTGACTATTTTTTCCAAATGGTGTTGATCTGGAAATTGTTGCTTCTGCATTTTGTGGGTGTGGCACCGAACGGAGATGTTTCAAGCACTCTTCATTCTCTAGAGCAGTGGTTCTGAAGCTTTTTTCAGTGATGTACCCCCTGTGAACATTTGTTTAATTCAAGTACCCCCTAATCAGAGCAAAGCATTTTTGGTTGGAAAAAAAGAGATAAAGAAGTAAAATACAGCACTATGTCATCGGTTTCTTATTTATTAAATTGTATAACAGTGCAAAATATTGCTCATTTGTTGTGGTCTTTCTTGAACTATTTGGGAAAAAGTTATAAAAATAACTAAAACCTTGTTGAAAAATAAACAAGTGATTCAATTATAAATAAAAATTTCTACACATAGAAGTAGAGATGTCCGATTATATCGGTCTGCCGATATTATCGGCCGATAAATGCGTTAAAATGTCATATCGGAAATTATCGGTATCGGTTTTTTTATTATCAGTATCAGGGTTTTTTTTGTGTGTTTTTTTTTTATTAAATCAACATAAAAAACACAAGATACACTTACAATTAGTGCACCAACCCAAAAAACCTCCCTCCCCCATTTACACTCATTCACACAAAAGGGTTGTTTCTTTCTGTTATTAATATTCTGCTTCCTACATTATATATCAATATATATCAATACAGTCTGCAAGGGATACAGTCCGTAAGCACACATGATTGTGCGTGCTGCTGCTCCACTAATAGTACTAACCTTTAACAGTTAATTTTACACATTTTCATTAATTACTAGTTTCTATGTAACTGTTTTTATATTGTTGTACTTTCTTTTTTATTCAAGAAAGTTAAAGTTAAAGTTAAAGTACCAATGATTGTCACACACACACTAGGTGTGGTGAAATTTGTCCTCTGCATTTGACCCATCCCCTTGATCACCCCCTGGGAGGTGAGGGGAGCAGTGAGCAGCAGCGTAGCCGCGCCTGGGAATCATTTTTGGTGATTTAACCCCCAATTCCAACCCTTGATGCTGAGTGCCAAGCAGGGAGGTAATGGCTCCCATTTTTATAGTCTTTGGTATGACCCGGCCGGGGTTTGAACTCACGACCTACCGATCTCAGGGCGGACACTCTAACCACTAGGCCACTGAGTAATGTTTTTAATTTATTTATCTTATTTTATTTGATTCATTTTTTTAAAAAGTACCTTATCTTCACCATACCTGGTTGTCCAAATTAGGCATAATAATGTGTTAATTCCACGACTGTATATATCGGTTGATATCGGTATCGGTTGATATCGGTAATTAAAGAGTTGGACAATATCGGCATATCGGATATCGGCAAAAAGCCATTATCGGACATCCCTACATAGAAGTAATCATCAACTTAAAGTGCCCTCTTTGGGGATTGTAATAGAGATCCATCTGGATTCATGAACTTCATTCTAAACATTTCTTCACAAAAAAAGAAATCTTTAACATCAATATTTATGGAACATGTCCACAAAAAAACGAGCTGTCAACACTGAATATTGCATTGTTGCATTTCTTTTCACAGTTCTTTTTGACAGACATTCAAAAAAAATCTCACGTACCCCTTGGCATACCTTCTAGTACCCCCAGGGGTACGCGTACCCCCATTTGAGAACCACTGCTCTAGCGGGTGACTTTTCAAGTCATGCTACAAATTGGCAGTGCTGCTACTTTTAGTAGCAACGCTTTTGCCGCATACTTGACATATTACGGTTGTCTGTTCGACATCTTCCCGCTTGAAGCCAAACCACCGCCAGACGATGGACCCCCTGCTGTTTTTCTTGGGAATTAATTCTTCTTCCTTCATTTGTTACCAGATTGGCACCTTCTCTCTCTCTCGTATTACCACTCGCACCGCACCGTTAGCACCACAGCTAACGTTACCGGATGTCGCTACCTCTCTGCTCCGTGACGTATGTAAGAAGGCGCGCTTGTTTCATGTCTCTGTGAGAAGGAGAGACAAGAAAGAGTGAGAAACGCCTGTAGTGTAATGCCCGCAACTAAAAGCAACTGCGTGAGAACGTATACTCCAATATCACGATATAGTCATTTTCATATCGCACAGAGACAAACCCGCGATATATCGAGTATATTCGATAAATCGCCCATCCCTGTACAGTATCATCTCTTTCACTTTCGGATTTATGGGGTCGGTGGTGCATTGTTCACTCACACTTCAAGTGAGGGATGAGGCAAAAACTAACCCAGACCCCCTGTTCCACCATTTGTACAAACGGCGGAGTTCCCAGGCGTGTTGTTCCGTCATACCTCTTGGCGTACGGTGTGAGCGCTCTTCCTCCCAGAGGACTTCTGGGCCTTCACCATGGTGCTTTAAGGGGTCTGCTGCACGCCACGTTCGCTGCCAGCACGCTCCCGACACCACTGCAATGAATATGACACAAGCCGAAGAATTAGCGATCGGCCGATTATCAACGCCCACATTTGGCATTCCGGCGTTTATCGGTATCGGCCGATAAACAACAGAACTACATCAGCAGATAAAATATACACACTTATGATGGCAGCATTTACAAAGATATAAAGCAGGGGTCACCAACGCGGTGCCCGCGGGCACCAGGTAGCCTGTAAGGACCAGATGAGTAGCCCGCTGGCCTGTTCTAAAAATAGCTCAAATAGCAGCACTTACCAGTGAGCTGCCTCTATTTTTTAAATTGTATTTATTTACTAGCAAGCTGGTCTCGCTTTGCCCGACATTTTTAATTCTAAGAGAGACAAAACTCAAATAGAATTTAAAAATCCAGGAAAATATTTTAAAGACTTGGTCTTCACTTGTTTAAATAAATTCATTAATTGTTTTACTTTGCTTCTTATAACTTTCAGAAAGACAATTTTAGAGAAAAAATACAACCTTAAAAATGATTTTAGGATTTTTAAACACATATACCTTTTTACCTTTTAAATTCCTTCCTCTACTTTCCTGACAATTTAAATCAATGTTCAAGTAAATGTATTTTTTTTTATTGTAAAGAATAATAAATAAATTGTAATTTAATTCTTAATTTTATCTTCTGTTTTTTCGACGAAGAATATTTGTAAAATATTTCTTCAAACTTATGATTAAAATTCAAAAAAATTATTCTGGCAAATCTAGAAAATCTGTAGAATCAAATTTAAATCTTATTTCAAAGTCTTTTGAATTTATTTTAAAATTTTTGTTCTTGAAAATCTAGAAGAAATAATGATTTGTCTTTGTTAGAAATATAGCTTGGTCCAATTTGTTATATATTCTAACAAAGTGCGGATTGGATTTTAACCTATTTAAAACATGTCATCAAAATTCTAAAATAAATCTTAATCAGGAAAAATTACTAATGATGTTCCATAAATTATTTTTTTAAGTTTTTCTCTTCTTTTTTTCGGTTGAATTTAGAATTTTAAAGATTCAAAATTGAAGATAAACTATGTTTCAAAATGTAATTGTCATTTTTTTCGTGTTTTCTCCTCTTTTAAACCGTTCAATTAAGTGTAAATATCATTAATTATTAATAATAACATAGAGTTAAAGGTAAATTGAGCAAATTGGCTATTTCTTGCAATTTATCTAAGTGTGTATCAAACTGGTAGCCCTTCGCATTAATCAGTACCCAAGAAGTAGCTCTTGCTTTCAAAAAGGTTGGTGACCCCTGCTATAGAGTGATGTAGATTGTAATATCCACTGCTCAAGCACCAGCTCGTTTGCTCTGCATGAGTAAAGCCCTGCCCCCTTTTTTTTTATTCATTTCCGATTAAAATTACTTTCATTGTCCCTCCTTCCAGTTGTTGCCGGGAAATCCAGTTTTTGTCCTTCGTCCGCAACGCTGTGAGTCAACGGCTTATTAAAGGAGCACCGCAAGTTTCATGTTCCGTGATTCAATTAAATGACTATACAGAGATGGTTGGACATGAAGACGACGGAAAAGATACACCTCTGCCAAAAATCCAAACTTTGTGTAAATACTTTGACAAACAGGAGACTTATTATATAAGTAAAGAAGAGCAGGCAGCAGCTCTCACATTCTCATACTTTCTGTAAAATTTAGGAAGAAATGATGTCAGCTAGCTTGAAAAATGTCTCAAATATAAACTACGTGAACAAGCTAGTGTTGTTCGGATACCAATATTTTGGTACAGGTACCAAAATGTATTTCGATACTTTTCTAAATAAAGGGGACCACAAAAAAATCCATTATTGGCTTTATTTTAACAAAAAAATCTTACGGTACATTAAGCATATGTTTTTTATTGCAATTTAGTCCTTAAATAAAATAGTGAACAAACTAGACAACTTGTCTTTTAGTAGTAAGTAAACAAACAAAGGCTCCTAATTAGTCTGCTGACATACGCAGTAACATATCGTGTCATTCCCCATTCTATTATTTTGTAAAAAAAAATGATTAAGGACAAGTGGTAGAAAATGAATTATTAATCTACTTGTTCATTTACTGTTAATATCTGCTTACTTTCTGTTTTAACATGTTCTAGCTACACTTCTGTTAAAATGTAATAATCACTTATTCTTCTGTTGTTTGGATGCTTTACATTAGTTTTGGATGATACCACAAATTTGGGTATCAATCCGATACCATGTCGTTACAGGATCATACATTGGTCATATTCAAAGTCCTGATGCGTCCAGTACTTAGTGTATGGTACTTTTTAGAGACAGTATAGTACCGAATATGATTTATTAGTATCGCGGTACTATACTAATACTGGTATACCTTAAAACCCTAGAACAATTTTTTTTTTTTTTTTTATTCTTTTTTTAATTAAAAAAAAAAAAAAACCTAGAACAAGCCCAGAATTGTTTTTATTTAGATGTTTGCAATATTTCAGGGTTTCCCACAAGGAACCCTTACAATACCCTAAATCCATAAACTGCTATAAAATTGTACAAAATTGATTAGATGGCAAATTATTGTAATGTAGAGAAATCCCACATTTTTATAAATTTTCCCAGTAGATTTTCTATATCTTGAAACACAAATGTTGATGCTCCTCTTAGACACATTAATGAAGGTGTTTGTGAAATCCCCTGATGTTGTTTGCAAACATTAGCGCTGCATAAAACTTGTCCGACGTTTCCTTCAAAAACAATGTTAAATTAAAGCTGCAAGCAGCGTTGGTCGGGTCCGCATTTTGGCAGGTGCTAGTCCTAGGTGTCCCAATACTTTTGTCCAGTGGTAGTTTTCGCCGTACAGAACTTTTAATCAGAAGGGTTCAATCTCTCTCCTGTAGCAGTTTGAAGCCGAAACGACAAACGCGCTCAGAGGAGATAACGTTTGATGTTTGGTGACCGGTTGTAACAAAAATTTAGTTTTGAAGGAGGAATAGCAAACTTCCTGTTGATTTTTGCTGAAGGATGTCAATCTATGAAATGTAGGTCTAGGCAAGACCTACATAGAGGTATTTGTTTCATGTCTCTAAGACGTTCCTACCGGAAGTTACAAGCAGTTTTGTCTTGGGTTTTCCTGTGGGGAGCAGTTTTGTCTCTGTTTTATTCAAAAATTATGTAGAGCGCAATTTTGAGTTTTGGGGTTCGGTTTTTTTTTTAGATCGCAATTTCTACCAGTCCCGACGTGTGTGAGAAGTTTGGTGAGTTTTGAAGTATTTTAAGGGGGTCAAATTACAGGTCAAAAAGCAAAAATGAGTGTTTTTAGTCATTTTTAGTCTTGAACGGGGAATTGCCAACTTCCTGTGAATTTTTGCCCGAAGAAATAAATTAATGAAAAGTAGGTCTAAGTAAGACCTACATAGAGCTTTTTGTTTCATGTTTCTACGACATTCGTACTGGGAGTTAGAGGCAGTTTTCTTCCTAGGGGGCGCTAGAGAGCAATTGTGATTTTTGGGGTTTGTTTTTTTTACCAAAGAGTTTTGTTCGCGTTTTTTTATGTGTGCGAAAAATTTGGTGAGTTTTGAAGCATGTTAAGGGGGGCAAAGTAGTCCGCAAAGCTGCGGAATAATAATAATAAAGAATAATAAAACCTTACAAATTCAATAGGTTCCTTTGTAACCTGTATAAAGGACTCCCTGTGGGAGTCCTTTATACAGGGTACTGGCGGACCCTAAAAAACCAACTTAAAGCCCTGTCCAGCTGCAGCTATTTACTGACGTACGCTAATCATATTTAAATAACCTTCACTGAAATGAATATGGGCTCCAAATATTGTGTTCCTTGACTACTAATGATTGGTATGAGCCCTGAATAAAACTAATAAGATTGACAGGTGACATTGACCTTGGCTTTAGCATAAACAAAATAGTAATTTAAATAATGCTGCCCTCTATCTGTAATCAAGTACAGTCTAGTGCAGTGGTTCTTAACTGGGTTCGATTGGTGAGTCGGCCTTAGGGGTTCGACGGAGGTCAAGACACACCCGACCCATCGTGTAAATAAAAACTTCTCTCTATCGCATCGGGTGAAGTCCTTCGTCCTTCTGCCGATCGCTGGAACGCAGGTGAGCACGGGTGTTGATGAGCAAATGAGGGCTGGCTGGCGTAGGTGGAGAGCTAATGTTTTTAGCATAGCTCTGTGCAGTCCGGTTGCTAAGTTAGCTTCAATGGCGTCGTTAGCACAGCATTGTTAACCTTCGCCAGCCTGGAAAGCATTAACCGTGTATTTACATGTCCACGGCTTAATAGTATTGTTGATTTTCTATCTATCCTTCCAGTCAGGGGTTTATTTCTTTTGTTTCTATATGCAGTTAAAGCAAGATGCTATCACGTTAGCTCGTAGCTAAAGCATTTCGCCGATGTATTGTCGTGGAGATAAAAGGCACTGAATGTCCATTTGGCGTTCTCGACTCTCATTTTCAAGAGGATATAGTATCCCAGGTGGTTTAAAATACAAATCTGTGATCCACAATAGAAAAAGGAGAGTGTGGAATCCAATGAGCCAGCTTGTACCTAAGTTACGGTCAGAGCGAAAAAAGATACGTCCATCACTGCCTCTCAAGTCCTTCACTGTAACGTTCCTCATCCACGAATCTTTCATCCTCGCTCAAATTAGTGGGGTAATCGTCACTTTCTCGGTCCGAATCTCTCTCGCTCCATTGTAAACAACGGGGAATTGTGAGGAATACTAGCTCCTGTGACGTCACGCTACTTCCGCTACAGGCAAGGCTTTTTTTTATCAGCGAGCAAAAGTTGCGAACTTTATCGTCAATGTTCTCTACTAAATCCTTTCAGCAAAAATATGGCAATATCGCGAAATGATCAAGTATGACACATAGAATGGATCTGCTATTCCCGTTTTCATTTCAGTAGGCCTTTAAAATAATACTTGTGTACTTTAAAACAACAACATCTCATTGCACAGGAAGAGCCTCATTAGCATGAATCAATAGCAGTCAGTCATGTTTCTACTTGTAGTTCCCCAGAAAAGCCAACAGAGGGAGACAAAGTTAAGATTCATCTAACTGTCAAAAGGTTAGTTAGTGGTCCAGACGTGTTGCCATGAAGACGCACGTTAGAGCAAAACAAATACATACACCTAATTTTTGCATCAAAACAGTATTGATTGTGAGCTTCGCTGAGGTAAATTACCTAAAAAAAAAACCTGCAGTTTTGCCACTGGGAGTTGGTGCTCATTATTGAACGCCTTCTCAAAAGGTGTTAGAACATCAACATCACGAGTGCGAGCAAATGGACATTATACTGAGCGTCGCTGCCAAGCATCCACCTCAAGTCTGGCAAGTTACATCATTCATGAGCACAAATATGTTTAAGCTGCATCCTCGGTCATAATCCACACCCGGCGTGTCCAACACGCACGTTGTGTACATGCTATGGACTCTGGCAAAAAGCCGTTGTCTCTCAGTTACAGCTAAGAGGAAGCATCCAGGACGGGACTTCCTTCTAATGGACACACTTGGATGTGATGCAGCCTGCTGGCGGAGTCCCACCAGTGACATGACACAACCGCAGGAAGGAGAAAGGCTAGGGTAGGATCGAGTGTTGACTACGAGGTGGCCCAGTGGTGATGGGCCGCACCTTGTTTGGTTGAATGGTGACGCGTGATACACTGTATCCCCCCTAGGGTTGTCTCGGTACCGGTACCAAAATGTATTTCGATTAGGGATGTCCGATAATGGCTTTTTGCCAATATCCGATATGCCGATATTGTCCAACTCTTTAATTACCGATACCGATATCAACCGATACCGATATATACAGTCGTGGAATTAACACATTATTATGCCTAATTTGGACAACCGGGTATGGTGAAGATAAGGTACTTTTTTTTAAAAATGAATCAAATAAAATAAGATAAATAAATTAAAAACATTTTCTTGAATAAAAAAGAAAGTACAACAATATAAAAACAGTTACATAGAAACTAGTAATTAATGAAAATGAGTAAAATTAAGTGTTAAAGGTTAGTACTATTAGTGGAGCAGCAGCACGCACAATCATGTGTGCTTACGGACTGTATTCCTTGCAGACTGTATTGATATATATTGATATATAATGTAGGAAGCAGAATATTAATAACAGAAAGAAACAACCCTTTTGTGTGAATGAGTGTAAATTGGGGAGGGAGGTTTTTTGGGTTGGTGCACTAATTGTAAGTGTATCTTGTGTTTTTTATGTGGATTTAATAATGATTTAGGGCTATATAAATAAACATTGATTGATTGATTGATTGATATTAGGTTATTTAAAATGATACGATTTAGTGAGTTTAAATTGATTCAGTAACTTTTTGGCAAAACAAATGAAGCAGTGTGACTGTGAAATAAATACTGGCTACTACACATGAAGTGACCTATATTCCTGTTATTTATTGTAAGGAAATTAGGTATAAATTAAGTATAGATACAAACAAGCAAGTAAACAATAAATTAATGGTCATTGCATTCATATCTTATTTTAATAAAGTGCAACCAACACTTTAGGTTGAATTACCTTATTTTCCAGGCCATAGAGTGCACCAGTACCGTATTTTTCGGAGTATAAGTCGCTCCGGAGTATAAGTCGCATCGGCCGAAAATGCATAATAAAGAAGGAAAAACACATATATAAGTCGCACTTTTGGGGGAAATTTGTTTGATAAAAGCCAACAGCAAGAATAGACATTTGAAAGGCAATTTAAAATGTCTAAAGAATAGTGAACAACAGGCTGAATAAGTGTACGTTATATGAGGCATAAATAACCAACTGGTATGTTAACGTAACATATTATGGTAAGAGTCATTCAAATAACTATAACATATAGAACATGCTATACGTTTACCAAACAATCTGTCACTCCTAATCGCTAAATCCCATGAAATCTTATACGTCTAGTCTCTTACGTCAATGAGATCAATAATATTAGTTGATATTTTACGCTAATGTGTTCATCATTTCACACATAAGTCGCTCCTGAGTATAAGTCACACCCCCGGCCGGCCAAACTATGAAAAAAACTGCGACTTATAGTCCGAAAAATACGGTATTTAAGACGCACACACTGCATTTAAGAATAAACAAATAGATTCACATGTTAGCCGCACTGGACTATAAGCAGAAGATACGGTACAAAATATATATTTTTGCATACCTTAATTGTTTCCAAACGCTGTCTGTAACACGGCAGTAAAACAGTTGATCAAACAAAACAGAAGTCATCGTCATGGACCCACTAGCTGTGCAAGCGAAACAGACTCAACTCCACTGTGACGCTTTGGTGAGTTTACGAAACTGAAACAATACAAAAGAATGCCATTGCAAGTTGATAATACTAAGACGTACACTGTTAAAGGTGTTAGCGCATTCGCTAATGCTAACACCGCTACCTTGATTCCATTACGATAACACGTACAAACATACATGACACTTTGATAGACATCACACAAGAGACGGTTTAGTAAGTATTAAAGGCCTACTGAAATTACATTTTCTTATTTAAACGGGGATAGCAGGTCCATTCTATGTGTCATACTTGATCATTTTGCGATATTGACATATTTTTGCTGAAAGGATTTAGTAGAGAACATCGACGATAAAGTTTGCAACTTTTGGTCGCTGATAAAAAAAAGCCTCGCCTGTACCGGAAGTAGCGTGACGTCACACGTTGTGGAGCTCCTCACATCTGCACATTGTTTACAATCATGGCCACCAGCAGCGAGAGCGATTCGGACCGAGAAAGCGACGATTTCCCCATTAATTTGAGCGAGGATGAAAGATTTGTGTATGAGGAAAGTGAGAGTGAAGGACTAGAGGGCAGTGGAAGAGATTCAGATAGGGAAGATGCTGTGAGAGGCGGGTGGGACCTGATATTCAGCTGGGAATGACTACAACAGTAAATAAACACAAGACATATATATACTCTATTAGCCACAACACAACCAGGCTTATATTTAATATGCCACATAACAGACACCTCCCCCCTCCCGTCCATATAACCCACCAATACAACTCAAACACCCGCACAACACACTCAATCCCACAGCCCAAAGTACCGTTCACCTCCCCAAAGTTCATACAGCACATATATTTCCCCAAAGTTACATACGTGACATGTACATAGCGGCACGCACGTATGGGCAAGCGATGAAATGTTTGGAAGCCGCAGCTGCGTACTCACGGTACCGCGTATCCAACTCAAAATCCTCCTGGTAAGAGTCTCTGTTGTCCCAGTTCTCCACAGGCCAATGGTAAAGCTTGACTGTCATCGTTCGGGAATGTAAACAATGAAACACCGGCTACGTGTTTATGTTGCTGCAGCCGGCCGCTAATACACCGCTTCCCACCTACAGCTTTCTACTTTGCTGTCTCCATTGTTCATTGAACAAATTGCAAAAGATTCACCAACACAGATGTCCAGAATACTGTGGAATTTTGCGATGAAAACAGACGACTTAATAGCTGGCCACAATGCTGTCCCAAAATGTCCGCTACAATCCGTGACGTCACGCGCAAACGTCATCATACCGAGACGTTTTCAGCAGGATATTTCGCGGGAAATTTTAAATTGCACTTTACTAATCTAACCCGGCCGTATTGGCATGTGTTGCAATGTTAAGATTTCATCATTGATATATAAACTATCAGACTGCGTGGTCGCTAGTAGTGGCTTTCAGTAGGCCTTTAATTGTAACTTTTAGTTATATTGTAAAATTTACAAACATTGCTTGGGATGAGGAATGAAGAATCCTTCCTGACAGAAATGCTATGGAAGAATACTTCCTGCTCAAGAAACAAAACAGTAAGTACATTTTCAACCCACAATACTTGCAGTGAGCAAAGTCGTCCAAAAGATGGTGCTACAGCACAAATAATAACACACTTTTTCAGTGTCTCTGTCGGTGTTCTTTGAAAATGATTTGTTGAATACAAAACATTATGGCTAGATTAGCCGCACCGATTTATAAGCCGCAGGGTTCAAAGCTTGGGAAAAAAGTAGTGGCTTATAGTCCAAGAGGAAAGCTTGTCTGCACTCATTTTCAACATTCGAGACATTTTCAATAAAAGTACAGTAACCAACATTTTAACTAAGTTTAGCTGCTACTTTTGCTTTTGTTTTCTAACATAAAATAGTACAATATTAATATCAAAAATAAAGTGCAACTAAAATCTATTTAGGTGGAATTAGCAGTAAATACTTTTGCTGTTGTTTTTTAACATAGAAATAATACAAACACAACATTGATATAAAAAATGATGTGAACTTTTGCTTTTATTTTCTAACATAAAACAATACAATATCAATATCAAAAATAAAGTGCTACTAAAATCGATTTAGGTGGAATTAGCAGTAAATACTTTTGCTGTTGTTTTTTAACATTAAAATAATACAACCAGGGATGTCCGATAATGGCTTTTTGCCGATATCCGATATTCCGATATTGTCCAACTCTTTAATTACCGATACCGATATCAACCGATACCGATATCAACCGATATATGCAGTCGTGGAATTAACACATTATTATGCCTAATTTGGACAACCAGGTATGGTGAAGATAAGGTACTTTTTAAAAAATAAAATAAAATAAGATAACTAAATTAAAAACATTTTCTTGAATAAAAAAGAAAGTAAAACAATATAAAAACAGTTACATAGAAACTAGTAATGAATGAAAATGAGTAAAATTAACTGTTAAAGGTTAGTACTATTAGTGGAGCAGCAGCACGCACAACCATGTGTGCTTACGGACTGTATCCCTTGCAGACTGTATTGATATGTGAAGTGAAGTGAATTACATTTATATAGCGCTTTTTCTCAAGTGACTCAAAGCGCTTTACATTGTGAAACCCAATATCTAAGTTACATTTAAACCAGTGTGGGTGGCACTGGGAGCAGGTGGGTAAAGTGTCTTGCCCAAGGACACAACGGCAGTGACTAGGATGGTGGAAGCGGGGATCGAACCTGAAACCCTCAAGTTGCTGGCACGGCCGCTCTACCAACCGAGCTATACCGTCCCGTTCCTCAATCCTCAGGATCCTGAGGATTGAGGAAAACCCCTCATGAAACAGGCCTGTAGAGATGAAATAGTCTTGTGATTTTTTTCCCACACATACATATTACGCTCTACCACGGTATCGAGCACTATTTTTTGGATAATCTAATTAAGACATATATATATATATATATATATATATATATATATATATATATATATATATATATATATATATATATATATATATATATATATATATATATGTATATATATATATATGTATGAAATACTTGACTTTCAGTGAATTCTAGCTATATATATATATATATATTTATTATATTATACATATAAATAAAATAAATACTTGAATTTTCTGGAGGCTATCCAGTAGATGGCAGTATTGTCCTGTTTAAGAGTGTCACAACATTGCTGTTTACGGCAGACGAACTGCTTTACGGTAGACAAAAACGTGACTGCTGTTGTTGTGTGTTGTTACCGGCGCTGGGAGGACGTTAATGAAACTGCCTAACAATAAACCCACATAAGAAACCAAGAACTCGCCCTCGATCATTCTACAGTTATAACGTGATTGGGCAGGCACGCTGTTTATATCGTGGGAAAGCGGACGTGAAAACAGACTGTCGCCGCTGTCCCCACTCAGGTCCGCATTGAGCTGGAGGGGGCGTGGCCTCCAGCTCCGGCTGAATTCCGGGAGTCTCCCGGTAAAACCGGTATGAGCATATGTTTAATGTAAAACATTGTAAAATGTTCAAATAAAGCCAATAATGCCATTTTTGTGGTCCCCTTTATTTAGAAAAGTACCGAAAAGTATCGGAAAGTATGAAAATACATTTTGGTACCGGTACCAAAATATTGGTATCGGGACACCACGAATACGTTTATTGCATTTGAAAGGGTTACTTGCATTATTATTTGTACATGTTTTAAATACATTATCGCTTAAATTGGTCCTAAAATAATGCTGACAATAATGTAGTTCATCTGCAATTACAGATATACCCACAAACGGCATCAATGATAGCCGTGGTAAAACTCTCAACCGTTACCGTTTTAAATCAAAATGATCGAAAAAACGGGATTGACAGCACTTTGATAGGCTCACGGACGGACTGGCGCTAGCTTAAATGCTAACACCAATATAAGTGACATTAACTTCTTTCCCTCTTAAGAAACGACTTACCAAAATATAAATTTGTATAAACAGATTGCTGTCGGAGCAACTCAGATATGTGCTCTCGCAACACAGAATAATCAATATTTTACGGTGCGTTCAAGGACCACTGAACAGAGTAGGACACCATAACGTCCGGCGGAACACTTATCAGTGTAACATACGAAAGCCAAAACATGCACAATGGTGGGCTTTTTAACGGTGGGTCTATTTATTTGAGTATTTTTTTTATAACATCTAAATGTTTCAGTGTGTGTATAAGTACTTTTTGAACACATTCCACGATACCGCGATAATAATCATAACATTGATGATTTTGGTCACAATAACTGATGTACAATTTTCATTTCGTTGCATCTTTATCTGCACTGCAAAAAGTCCGTGTTCAAAAACGAGAAAAAACAAAACAAAAATTAGGGGTATTTATTTATTTATTTATTTGAACTAAGCAAAATTATCTGCCAATAGAACAAGAAAATTCGGCTTGTCAAGACTTTCCACAACAAGTCAAATTAGCTAACCTCAATGAACCCAAAAATACCTTAAAATAAGTATATTCTCACTAATAAGTGCACTTTTCTTGGTAGAAAAAGAGACCTTTTTTGCTGAATATGTTGAAAAATATTCTTAAATAAGTACATGCTAGTGGCATTATCTTGACATAATGATATGCGCTCGGCATCATGATTTTTTTTTTTCATGCTTGAAGTAAGAAATGATTACTTTAAAAAAGTAGTTTTATACTTGTGAGTGTTAATGACACAGCTTTGCAACAGTTGATATTCTAGTTTCAAGTAGGGCTATATCGCGATATACTCGATATATCGCGGGTTTGTCTCTGTGCGATATAGAAAATGACTATATCATGATATTGGAGTATACGTTCTCACGCAGTTGCTTTTAGCTGCTGGCATTACACTACAGGCTCTTCTCACTCTTTCTAGTCTCTCCTTCTCACAGAGACATAAAACAAGCGCACCTTCTTACATACGTCACATACGTATACGCCCTCGCGGAGCAGAGAGGTAGCGGCATGGGTAACGTTAGCTGTGGTGCGAGTGGTAAAAAGTTGCGAACTTTATCATCGATGTTCTCTACTAAATCCTTTCAGCAAAAATATGGCAATATCGCGAAATGATCAAGTATGACACATAGAATGGATCTGCTATCCCCGTTTAAATAAGAACATCTCACATCAGTAGGCCTTTAAAGCAACCGCAGCACATACATATATATACAACACATCTCCCTTTTTTAACTTTTGTTTTTCTTTCCTTGTAAGCGTTACAAAATCACACTGTATATGTGTTGTCTGTCTAATTATAAATAATGCAGACGAGGCGTGTTGGCTGAGTTCTTGACGTTTACTTTCACAGCGTGTTCATAAACTCATTCTTAGCTGCCGGGTGGCGACATGCAACAACACTTTTCGGGGCTACCGCGCATGCTCGTCACTCCCGTTGCATGCTGGGTAGTGTAGTTGTTATATTCCCTAGCTCATAACATCACATCTTTCCCCCTATAAAGAAATGATGTTAACTCAATAAAAGTGTATTTCTTTTTTTAGCTTGAACTTTTCATTGTTTAGCATTGTAACCACATTTGCAAACAACTTTTCTCTTAATAGAATTTTCTTTCAATAAAGAAAATAAAGTGCAAAAAATGTCAAAGCATCATAACAAACAGTTATGTTCCAATAGCAGCAGAAGTGCACTTTTTGGAGAGCTGTATTTTTTTCAGTTTTGTGCCCAAGGGACTGATTTTATTTAACACTATATTATTATTTATACACCTATAGTGATCACAGAGTCAGCTTGTTTTTGTGTTACTGTATATATTTGTTTTTTTGAAAAATCCCACTTAATATACTTTGGGTAACAACAGTCAATATTTATTTATTTTATTTTTTTAGGGGGGTAACAGTCAATATTTATTTATTTATTACATTTTATTTTTTTCTTATATAATAAAAGTGAGCTTTTGTTAAACCAAATATTGTGTGGTTTTTTTCCATATACAACAACCTATCTGGACTCGATAAGAGAATCGATAAGGAATCGGTTCGATAAGAGGATTCGATAATAGGCTCGAACTCGATAATTTCTTATCAAACATCATCCCTAGCTTGAGTTTGTGTTTATTTGGAACATGCAAGCATACATCATGGTACGTCACAACTTCCAGTTTCTCTATTCAACATGTTCGAAAAGGGAGTAGGAAGAAGCAGAGCTTATTTAATCCTACCCCTTTTCCTTTACATGGCAGTTGCTAAAACTTGTGTTCACTTCCTGTTCTCAATTTATTCACAATATACTCCATAACTAATAACATCAAAAATAAATAAATAATAATTAGTGAGGTATATTATATTTCCTATGGTGAGATAAGTAAGATTATCTAGACAATGAATGGATGGATGAAATAAATTCAGAAGGTTTATCATGGTTCTTCTTCTTTGTACTTTGCAAACACTTTAAGTTTGAAGAGTTTCTTGAAGTGCAGTGTTTCCCACACATTCATTTATTTGTGGCGGCCCACCACGAAAGAATTACGTCCGCCACAAATGAAGAAATATATATTTTTTTTTTTTGTCTTGTCCAGCTTCTCAGGCAAATCATATAGTTGATGTAGATGCCCATATAGGCTGTTCACATTTACTTTACAAAAGAGAAGTGTAGGATACTTCTCTTGTTGCCTTATTTGTATTTGACCACTACTGTTTTCTGTTTATTTGTTACTGACTGTGGCAGGACACCTCTGCCTCTGTTTCACTTTATGTTGCTGGTAAATAATATGGTTGTAGTAGTAGGCTAACGTTTAATTATTTAGTATGCACTAATTAAAGGGGCAAAGCTTTAAGAGACATTTTAGCTTTTATATTTTATAAGATATATTTTTTGTAAGAACCACAATTAATAAATATATTTCAGTGAATAACTTATTGTTCAAATCTGTATATAAATATGTACATAAAGTGTTGTAATTATATTGTAAAATGGATGGACAGATGGATGGATGGACCTTTAAAACAAAACTGTTATTATTAATTAGTAAGTATACATTTTTTGAGCCTTTTTAGATTAAATCATATCATTGAAGTAAATTATGCAAATTACTTGATGATGTCATGGTGACCACGCCCATAGCCACGCCCCCACCACCACAGGTATCTTGGCAGTTTATGGGAAACACGGAAGTGGATTATATTAGTACATTGTTTGATTTATTTGCTTAATCCATTCCATAATGTAATTCCACATACTGATGTACTGAAGGTCTTAAGTGTTATACGTGCGTACACATGTTTTATATTACATTTTTCTCTAAGATTATATTTCTCCTATTTGGAGCGGTCCGTAAACATACAGCATGTTAAATATATTTAGGTGTGCAATTAGTTATCTTTCTGTGAATATTGTACAGTCAAAATAGGCATATATATGACATTTATGAAAATGACATCAATATTAATTGGTAAACTGTGATGAATCTTATTAGACTTTGTTTAATTATTTGACAGCCTAAAGCAGGGGTCACCAACGCGGTGCCCGCGGGCACCAGGTAGCCCGTAAGGACCAGATGAGTAGCCCGCTGGCCTGTTCTAAAAATAGCTCAAATAGCAGCACTTACCAGTGAGCTGCCTCTATTTTTTAAATTGTATTTATTTACTAGCAAGCTGGTCTCGCTTTGCTCGACATTTTTAATTCTAAGAGAGACAAAACTCAAATAGAATTTGAAAATCCAAGAAAATATTTTAAAGACTTGGTCTTCACTTGTTTAAATAAATTCATTAATTTTTTTATATTGCTTCTTATAACTTTCAGAAAGACAATTTTAGAGAAAAAATACAACCTTAAAATGATTTTAGGATTTTTAAACACATATACCTTTTTACCTTTTAAATTCCTTCCTCTTCTTTCCTGACAATTTAAATCAATGTTCAAGTAAAAAAAATTTTTTTTTATTGTAAAGAATAATAAATACATTTTAATTGAATTCTTCATTTTAGCTTCTGTTTTTTTTAACGAAGAATATTTGTGAAATATTTCTTCAAACTTATTATGATTAAAATTCAAAAAAATTATTCTGGCAAATCTAGAAAATCTGTAGAATCAAATTTAAATCTTATTTCAAAGTATTTTGAATTTCTTTTAAAATTTTTGTTCTGGAAAATGTAGAAGAAATAATGATTTGTCTTTGTTAGAAATATAGCTTGGTCCAATTTGTTATATATTTTAACAAAGTGTAGATTGGATTTTAACATATTTAAAACATGTCATCAAAATTCTAAAATTAATCTTAATCAGGAAAAATGACTAATGATGTTCCATAAATTATTTTTTTAAGTTTGTCTCTTCTTTTTTTCAGTTGAATTTTGAATTTTAAAGAGTCGAAATTGAAGATAAACTATGTTTCAAAATTTAATTGTCTTTTTTTTTTCGTGTTTTCTCCTCTTTTAAACCGTTCAATTAAGTGTAAATATCATTAATTATTAATAATAACATAGAGTTAAAGGTAAATTGAGCAAATTGGCTATTTCTGGCAATTTATTTAAGTGTTTATCAAACTGGTAGCCCTTCGCATTAATCACTACCCAAGAAGTAGCTCTTGGTTTCAAAAAGGTTGGTGACTCCTGGCCTAAAGCATATTGTATTGGACTACCCAGTCGATCTATAAAAATATAGTTATTATTATTATGTGTACTATTCAAGTAAATAATAAATGATGAAAGACTGGAGTACTTGTTGAAAGTCACAATTAACGCCTCTCTCCACTCTCTAATGTGTAACACGATGCTACAAATAGTCGTAAACAAACATTAGTCTTCATTGTAGCCTACATTTACATGGGATTAGGTTTAAAAATAACACTTCCCCCAATTGGTTCTCAGTAGTCTAGACGTAATATGGGTGTGGATGAATGGACACACCATACACTTTTTTTTTGTCATAAAAACCGGCAGACACTCTCACACCCACACTTTCCAGAAGCGAATTGAGTATTTTAAACACAACATAACAAGACAAACTGTATTGTCTCATCTCCCCTGAGATAGAACACAGTTTCTGGACTGCAAAGAGACAAAGTTACAAAAGTGCAGGATAACACAAAGTCAGTCTAGCTGGCCATCAGTTAACAACTAATGCAACAACCTGTCTGATACCACACACACATTGGGCCTTTTGTTCCCCCCACTATCCTGTTTACCCAGGTAAATGAAGTACCCTCTTGCGTTTCCACCAAAAACTACTCACGTAAATAAAGTTCCACAGGAACTAATTTAGTTCCTGGTAGCGAGGTAGGACTTTGCAAAGTTCCTCATTAACTTTAGAGCAGGCCTGGGCAATTATTTTGACTCCGGGGCCAAATTGAGCGGGAAAAAATGTGTCTGGGGGCCGGTATATCTATTTGTAGCAACACTAATACAAAACCTCACAATAATGTCTGATTAAATGCTAAAAAAAACGTTATGACAGACCGCCTTAAAAAACAGAATGGAATTTTTTTTACTGAAAATAAAGAATGTGGGATTTACAATATTAACTATGAACGATAAAAACTGAATATTGACAACATATGAACGTCACACCCCCTCTCTATTGACATATTTTACAATCAAGCAAAACGCAACAAAAATGCAACAAACACAGTAAAATATGAAGGCCAAGGGTAAAAAAAAAACTCACTTACAATCTGATATGTATAATCTATGTATAATCACTCGCCATACAGCAATAGATGATATCTGTCTATTACCTGACACCTGACATGTTAGCTACCTCTCTTTGTTTTAAAGTCTATTTTCTGCTGGATCTACTCTCTATTTTATGCTGCGGATGTTACATATACTGTAATATTGTGCATGGCAATTGTTATATATGATATAAACATAATATATCATATACTGTACATCAGGGGTGTCCAAACTTTTTCCACAGAGGGCCGCACACGGAAAAATTAAAGCATGTGGGGGCCATTTTGATGTTTTTAATTTTCAAAACATAACAAAATATATGGATTTTTTTATGTATTTTACCTTTTGGGGTCCCGGGGACTATAAAGGGTCCCAGTTAAAGATGTCCGATAATATCGGTCTGCCAATATTATCGGCCGATAAATGCGTTAAAATGTAATATCGGAAATGATCGGTATCGTTTTTTTTATTATCAGTATCGTTTTTTATTTATTTTTTATTAAATCCACATAAAAAACACAAGATACACTTACAATTAGTGCACCAACCCAAAAAACCTCCCTCCCCCAATTTCTTTCTGTTATTAATATTCTGCTTCCTACATTATATATCAATATATATCAATACAGTCTGCAAGGGATACAGTCCGTAAGCACACATGATTGTGCGTGCTGCTGCTCCACTATTGGTACTAACCTTTAACAGTTAATTTTACTCATTTTCATTCATTACTAGTTTCTATGTAACTGTTTTTATATTGTTGTACTTTCTTTTTTATTCAAGAAAATGTTTTTAATTTAATTATCTTATTTTATTTGATTCATTTTTTTAAAAAGTACCTTATCTTCACCATACCTGGTTGTCCAAAGTAGGCATAATAATGTGTTAATTCCACGCCTGTATATATCGGTTGATATCAGTATCGGTTGGTATCGGTATCGGTAATTAAAGAGTTGGACAATATCGGCATATCGGATATCGGCAAAAAGCCATTATCGGACATCCCTAGTCTCAGTTATTAAAATGTTAAAAATAAGTCCAATTATTATTATTTTTTATTTAACGCTTACAGTAAATCTCTATATCAACTTCAAGTTCATATAAAGTAATTTTTAAAAAAAAAAAGGTTTTATGGCTTTTCTGTCAAAAACAACTTAGTTTTTTTTATAGTAAAACTGAAAAGTATTTAGTAATTAGAGCCCTAAAAGATCAATAATGCAGGACACAATTGATTTTAATTCTTTAATATTTTTGAGTAATCACAGTGAAAATATAAATAAAATACCACTAAATATATTTGGGATGCCAAAGGTGCCCCACTCAGAAAGTGATAAATTTTTATTAGGCTGTTCTTTTACTTTCAACACTTTAAGTTACGAGATTTATCTGTCCATTTTACGTTTGAACTATTATTTTGTTTGTTTTATGCTCTTTTGTCAAATAAAACTTTAATGTTTTTATATGGCATCTACACAATATATGCAATATTTACCCCATAAGACATTTTAAAGTGAAATATTTCACGTAACTGGAGCCTTGAAAATAATTCCTTATAACATGGATTTTTTTTGTCATCATTATTTTTTTTTTTGAGCAATGGCAAAAAAAGAAAAAAAGAAAGACAAAATAAAAGAAAACAGCCTGCATGGCAGCTTTGTGTCAACTTTTTCTCGTTAGATTTCACCACATTCCACTTTTTTGAATGTTCCTTGTTTATTTTTGCAATAGCATTTCCAGAATGTGTAAACAATTAGCTGCGGGTTTGTCCCTGACACCCGCAATTCAGGCTGACACTCTGTGGAAACGCTCCCCACCCACACTGCTTGGTGCCTCGTCTGAGCTGCTGTGACTTAGATTACCATAGTAACTAATTACATTACCATAGTAACTAGTACATCATGCAAAAGCGCAGATTCAATCAATGTTTACTTATATAGCCCTAAATCACGAGTGTCTCAAAGGGCTGCACAAGCCACAACGACAATACTTTGTATAGTTGAAGACTTATGTCATTATGGCAGCTACAGATTCGATCTTAAAGGCCTACTGAAATGATTTTTTTTTTATTTAAACGGGAATAGCAGATCCATTCTATGTGTCATACTTGATCATTTCGCGATATTGCCATATTTTTGCTGAAAGGATTTAGTAGAGAAAATCGACGATAAAGTTCGCAACTTTTGCTCGCTGATAAAAAAAAGCCTTGCCTGTAGCGGAAGTAGCGTGACGTCACAGGAGCTAGTATTCCTCACAATTCCCCGTTGTTTACAATGGAGCGAGAGAGATTCGGACCGAGAAAGTGACGATTACCCCATTAATTTGAGCGAGGATGAAAGATTCGTGGATGAGGAACGTTACAGTGAAGGACTTGAGAGGCAGTGCAGGACGCATCTTTTTTTGCTCCGACCGTAACTTAGGTACAAGCTGGCTCATTGGATTCCACACTCTCTCCTTTTTCTATTGTAGATCACAGATTTGTATTTTAAACCACCTGGGATACTATATCCTCTTGAAAATGAGAGTCGAGAACGCGAACTGGACATTTAAAGTGACTTTTATCTCCACGACAATACATCGGCGAAATGCTTTAGCTACGAGCTAACGTGATAGCATCTTGCTTTAACTGCATATAGAAACAAAAGAAATAAACCCCTGACTGGAAGGATAGATAGAAAATCAACAATACTATTAAACCGTGGACATGTAACTACACGGTTAATGCTTTCCAGGCTGGCGAAGGTTAACAATGCTGTGCTAACGACGCCATTGAAGCTAACTTAGCAACCGGACCGCACAGAGCTATGCTAAAAACATTAGCTCTCCACCTACGCCAGCCAGCCCTCATCTACTCATCAACACCCGTGCTCACCTGCGTTCCAGCGATCGGCAGAAGGACGAAGGACTTCACCCGATGCGTTTGGCGGCCCGGAGACGTAGGAAGTCAAGGTGAGGTCGGCGGCTAGCGCGGCTAGCGCTCCAACAAAGTCCTCCTGGTTGTGTTGCTGTAGTCCGCTGCTAATACACCGATCCCACCTACAACTGTCTTCTTTGCAGCCTTCATTGTTCATTAAACAAATTGCAAAATATGTCCAGAATACTGTGGAATTATGAAATGAAAACAGAGCTTTTTGTATAGGATTCTACGGGGTACCATAACTTCCGTTACTCTGACTTCGTCACGCGCATACATCATCATACCGCGATGTTTCAGCCGGATATTTCCCGGGAAATTTAAAATGTCACTTTATAAGTTAACCCGGCCGTATTGGCATGTGTTGCAATGTTAAGATTTCATCATTGATATATAAACTATCAGACTGCGTGGTCGCTAGTAGTGGCTTTCAGTAGGCCTTTAAAGATGTAAAAAAATTATTTGGGATTGTCCGGCGGGCCAGATTTGAAGAGTTAAACGGGGAGCATGCCCAGGTCAGCTTTAGAGAGTGGGGATGTGCTGTCGAATGCTGATTGGTTGCACTAAGTTGGGGCGTTTATAAAAGTAGTTTCATGCTGTTTATTCATTTTAACAGACTTCATTTCAATGCGCAATGCTACGAGATGTAGACAGACTTTTTTTAAACATATTTACAGAAGAACGTAAAGCAGTCAGCCGGACTTTTAAAGAGCGAGGCAGGCTGCTTAATGCTTACTTCGACACCATATTCTGCCCGCCATCCTTGTTGTAGTTTTTAGCGCTTCCATATGGAGTCTCCTGACAGATATAAGTCGGAACTAAACGCTAGCTTGTATTAAAAATGGCAACAGCGGAAGATGCATGTGCATGTACGAGCCAGTCTGCCCCACAACAAGACAAACCCCAGAAATAAGGAGCTTATTGACTACAGCAAAGCATTTTGGGTACATTTCTACCATATATGGATATATTTGCTAACGTCACAATTGAGGCAAATCCTAAACGGCTCGTTTGGAGTTTGTATGAAGGAAGGCAAGATTGTTTAACAAATGTCTCCGGAATGCCTCAATGTTTTAATTTTACATTTCTGGGATTTACCCAGGTCCCAAATACACATAAAATGTTTCAAATAGGTAAGAAAAGTTTGTTTTAGATCAGGGATATACCATGAATCGACTAACGTGGACCCCGAGTTAAAAACGTATTCGGGTGTTACCATTTAGTGGTCAATTGTACGGAATATGTAACTAATAAAAATGTCAATCAATTAATCAAAGGGGTGCCCATTATGTCGATTGCGAGCTGCCGGTGGATGGCGGAGGGAGGGTGTGTCAGTCGATTGCCTAGACCTAAAAATTAGCGATCATCAATCTTCACCATGACGTCACTATCGTCACTTGATTGACATCCACGGCACACGAGGGTCTTGTGAGATGACGCTGGCTGCTGCCAGATCATTATTAAGAAAAAACGACCGACAGGAAGGCGAGAAACACTTTTGACTTCAGCAGTCAAAACTCTTTAAGAAAAAAACGACCGACAGGAAGGCGAGAAACACTTTTGATTTCAGCCGTCAAAACTCTTTAAGAAAAAACGACCGACAGGAAGGCGAGAAACACTTTTGATTTCAGCCGTCAAAACTCTTTAAGAAAAAACGACCGACAGGAAGGCGAGAAACACTTTTGATTTCAGCCGTCAAAACTCTAAAAGACAGACTGCACGGTTCCTGTCTTCACAATAAAAGGGCTGCTTCATCCTGCCTGCGCTAACAAAATAAGAGAAGCTGGCGTGCAAAATCGCAAGCTACGGAGTTTGCCGCCAATGTGTTTCTTGTAAAGTGTATAAAAACGAGCTGGACAAATAAGATGCCAAAAAACAACCACTTTCATGTGGTATTGCACAGAAAGGAGGACTTTTTTTCTGCTCCATTCAAAAACGCGGACGTTATCATCACTACTGTCTGATTCCAATCAATGCAAGTCATCACAATCAGGTCATACACCAACTTATATTCTTGTCTTCATGAAAGAACGGAATCTATGTGGTAAACATGCTTGTATTATCATTAAACACCTTTAACTTGTTAACAAAAACGTCTCTTTCTTAAATAAAGACATATAGACTATATATATATGAAATAGGTAGATCCCCTCCATTTGGTCAATTCAAGAGTAGCTCGCCTGGTTTAGATAATAGGTCAGAGGGGTGTGGGGAATAATCGATTCCAATTCGAATCGCGGTTCTCACGTGTGCGATAAAGAATCGATTCTCATTTTTAAAAAATCTTTTTTTTTTAAATTATTAATCAATCCAACAAAACAATACACAGCAATACCAAAACAATGCAATCCAATTCCAAAACCAAACCCGAGCCAGCAACACTCAGAAGTGCAATAAACAGAGCAATTGAGAGGAGACACAAACACCACACAGAACAAACCAAAAGTAGTGAAACAAAAATGAATATTATCAACAACAGTATCAATATTAGTTACAATTTCAACATAGCAGTGATTAAAAATCCCTCATTGACATTATCATTAGACATTTATAAAAAAAGAACAATAGTGTCACAGTGGCTTACACTTGCATCGCATCTCATAAGCTTGACAACACACTGTGTCCAATATTTTCACAAAGATAAAATAAGTCATATTTTTGCTTCATTTAATAGTTAAAAAGAATGTACATTATTGCAATCAGTTGATAAAACATTGTCCTTTACAATTATAAAAGCTTTTTACAAAAACCTACTACTCTGCTTGTATGTCAGCAGACTGGGGTAAATCCTGCTGAAATCTATGTATTCCATGAATAGACAATCCTTTTGAATCGGGAAAAAAATTGTTTTTGAATCGAGAATCGTGTTGAATTGAAAAAAAAAATCCATTTTGAATCGAATCGTGACCCCAAGAATTGATATTGAATCGAATCGTGGAACACCCAAAGATTCACAGCCCTAATAGGTCACCTTCAAAGGCCTACTGAAATGATTTTTTTTAATTTAAACGGGAATAGCAGATCCATTCTATGTGTCATACTTGATCATTTCGCGATATTGCCATATTTTTGCTGAAAGGATTTAGTAGAGAACATCGACGATAAAGTTCGCAACTTTTGCTCGCTGATAAAAAAAAAAGCCTTGCCTGTAGCGGAAGTAGCGTGACGTCACAGGAGCTAGTATTCCTCACAATTCCCCGTTGTTTACAATGGAGCGAGAGAGATTCGGACCGAGAAAGTGATGATTACCCCATTAATTTGAGCGAGGATGAAAGATTCGTAGATGAGGAACGTTACAGTGAAGGACTTGAGAGGCAGTGATGGACGTATCTTTTTTCGCTCTGACCGTAACTTAGGTACAAGCTGGCTCATTGGATTCCACACTCTCTCCTTTTTCTATTGTAGATCACAGATTTGTATTTTAAACCACCTGGGATACTATATCCTCTTGAAAATGAGAGTCGAGCACGCGAAATGGACATTTAAAGTGACTTTTATCTCCAAGACAATACATCGGTGACACACTTAGCTACTGAGCTAACGTGCTAGCATCGTTCTCAAATGAAGATAGAAACAAAATAAATAAACCCCTGACTGGAAGGATAGACAGAAGATCAACAATACTATTAAACCATGGACATGTAACTACACGGTTAAAAATTCTCAGCCTGGTAAGGCTTAACATGGCTGTTGCTAACGACGCTAAGGCTAATTTAGCAACTTAGCAGCCGGACCTCACAGAACTATGATAAAACATTAGCGCTCCACCTACGCCAGCCAGCCCTCATCTTCCCATCAACAGCCGTGCTCACCTGCGTTCCAGCGATCAACGGCGCGACGAAGGACTTCACCCGTGGGTTTGGCGGCAAGCATCAGCTAGGCGTCTTCTATCAGGGTAAGTAGTCCTTGTTGTGTTGCTGTAAGTGTTGTACTTAGCCGCTAAGACACCGATCGATCCCACCTACAACGTTCTTCTTTGCAGCCTCCATTGTTCATTAAACAAATTGCAAAAGATTCACCAACACAGATGTCCAGAATACTGTGGAATTTTGTCGAAGAAAACAGAGCTTTTTGTATTGTGTCCAATAGGGCCCAAACACTTCCGTGCATTTTATGACGTCACGCGCATAAATCATATCCAAAGGAGATTTTCAACCGGAAGTGTGGCCTTTAAAGGCCTACTGAAAGCCACTACTAGCGACCACGCAGTCTGATAGTTTATATATCAATGATGAAATCTTAACATTGCAACACATGCCAATACGGCCGGGTTAACTTATAAAGTGACATTTTAAATTTCCCGCCAAACTTCCGGTTGAAAACGTCTATGTATGATGACGTATGCGCGTGACGTCGATGGTTGAAACGGAAGTATTCGGGCACATTGTATCACAATACAAACAGCTCTGTTTTCATCGCAAAATTCCACAGTATTCTGGACATCTGTGTTGGTGAATCTTTTGCAATTTGTTTAATAAACAATGAAGACTGCAAAGAAGAAAGTTGTAGGTTCAGAACGCTGCTGCTAGAGTTCTAACAAAGACCAAAAAATGTGAGCACATTACAGCAATTCTTAAATCCTTACATCGGCTCCCTGTACATCAGAGAATGGATTTGAAAATCCTCCTGCTCACATATAAATCACTACATGGTCTAGGGCCCAAGTATATCACTGATATGCTCCCACTATATAAGCCCTCTAGATCTCTTCTGAGAGCAATCTGTTAGCGGTTCCAAGAGTAAAGTCCAATCAAGGGAGAGCATCATTCAGTCACGATGCAACAAATAGCTGGAATAAACTTCCTGAAGATGTCAGACTTTCCCCAACTCTGACTACTTTTAAAACTAGACTATAGACTTTTATGTTCACCTTAGCTTTCAATTAAATCTTTTAACTTTTAACGTCTGCACGGTTTTTATTTTTATTGTCTGCATTTTAATTTTGCTTTTATTTTCTTTCATTTCACTTTGTTGTCTGTGAAGCACTTTGAGTCTGCCTTGTGTATGAAAAGCGTTATACAAATAAAGTTGCCTTGCCTTGCCTAGCCTAGGTGGGATCGGTGTATTAGCGGCTGGCTGCAGCAACACAACCAGGAGGACTTTGACTTGGATAGCAGACGCGCTATCCGACGCTAGCCGCCGACCGCATCGATGATCGGGTGAAGTCCTTCGTCGCGTCGTCGATCGCTGCAACGCAGGTGAGCACGGGTGTTGATGAGCAGATGAGGGCTGGCGTAGGTGGAACGCTAATGTTTTTATCATAGCTCTGACGAGGTCCCGTAGCTAAGTTAGCTTCAATGGCGTCGTTAGCAACAGCATTGCTAGGCTTCGACAGGCGGCACAGCATTAACCGTGTAGTTACAGGTCCAGTGTTTGGTTCGGTGTCTCCTGATAGTAGTATTGTTGATCTTCTGTCTATCCTTCCAGTCAGGGGCTTGTTTCTTTTGTTTCTATCTGCATTTAAGCACGATGCTATCACGTTAGCTCCCTAGCTAAAGTGCTTCACCGATGTATTGTCGTGGAGATAAAAGTCACTGTGAATGTCCATTTTGTGTTCTCAACTCTCATTTTCAAGAGGATATAGTATCCCAGGTGGTTTGAAATACAAATCCGTGATCCACAATAGAAAAAGGAGAGAGTGTGGAATCCAAAGAGCCAGCTTGTACCTAAGTTACAGTCAGAGCGAAAAAAGATGCGTCCTGCACTGCACTCTAGTCCTTCACTCTCACGTAACTCATCCACAAATCTTTCATCCTCGCTCAAATTAATGGGGTAATCGTCGCTTTCTCGGTCCCGAATCGCTCTCGCTGCTGGTGTAAACAATGGGGAAATGTGAGGAGCCCTTCAACCTGTGACGTCACGCTACTTCCGGTACAGGCAAGGCTTTTTTTTATCAGCGACCAAAAGTTGTGAACTTTATTGTCGATGTTCTCTACTAAATCCTTTCAGCAAAAATATGGCAATATCGCGAAATGATCAAGTATGACACATAGAATGGATCTGCTATCCCCGTTTAAATAAAAAAAAATTCATTTCAGTTGGCCTTTAAAGGCCTACTGAAAGCCACTACTAGCGACCACGCAGTCTGATAGTTTATATATCAATGATGAAATCTTAACATTGCAACACATGCCAATACGGCCGGGTTAACTTATAAAGTGACATTTAAAACTTCCCGGGAAATATCCGGCTGAAACGTCGCGGTATGATGACGTATGCGCGTGACGAAGTCAGAGTAACGGAAGTTATGGTACCCCGTAGAATCCTATACAAAAAGCTCTGTTTTCATTTCATAATTCCACAGTATTCTGGACATCTTTTGCAATTTGTTTAATGAACAATGAAGGCTGCAAAGAAGACAGTTGTAGGTGGGATCGGTGTATTAGCAGCGGACTACAGCAACACAACCAGGAGGACTTTGTTGGAGCGCTAGCCGCGCTAGCCGCCGACCTCACCTTGACTTCCTACGTCTCCGGGCCGCCAAACGCATCGGGTGAAGTCCTTCGTCCTTCTGCCGATCGCTGGAACGCAGGTGAGCACGGGTGTTGATGAGTAGATGAGGGCTGGCTGGCGTAGGTGGAGAGCTAATGTTTTTAGCATAGCTCTGTGCGGTCCCGTTGCTAAGTTGCTAAGTTAGCTTCAATGGCGTCGTTAGCACAGCATTGTTAACCTTCGCCAGCCTGGAAAGCATTAACCGTGTATTTACATGTCCACGGTTTAATAGTATTGTTGATTTTCTATCTATACTTCCAGTCAGGGTTTTATTTTTTTTGTTTCTATATGCAGTTAAAGCACGATGCTATCACGTTAGCTCGTAGCTAAAGCATTTCGCCAATGTATTGTCGTGGAGATAAAAGGCACTGAATGTCCATTTCGCGTTCTCGACTCTCATTTTCAAGAGGATATAGTATCCCAGGTGGTTTAAAATACAAATCTGTGATCCACAATAGAAAAAGGAGAGTGTGGAATCCAATGAGCCAGCTTGTACCTAAGTTACGGTCAGAGCGAAAAAAGATACGTCCATCACTGCCTCTCAAGTCCTTCACTGTAACGTTCCTCATCTACGAATCTTTCATCCTCGCTCAAATTAATGGGGTAATCATCACTTTCTCGGTCCGAATCTCTCTCGCTCCATTGTAAACAACGGGGAATTGTGAGGAATACTAGCTCCTGTGACGTCACGCTACTTCCGCTACAGGCAAGGCTTTTTTTTTATCAGCGAGCAAAAGTTGCGAACTTTATCGTCGATTTTCTCTACTAAATCCTTTCAGCAAAAATATGGCAATATCGCGAAATGATCAAGTATGACACATAGAATGGATCTGCTATCCCCGTTTAAATAAAAAAAAAATCATTTCAGTAGGCCTTTAAACTTTAGTAAAATAAATATAACCTGTCTGTTTATTTCCATGGTGTATGCATGTAGCGTACCACTCATGCACATCAGCCTGGTTTTGTATGAACTCCCCTGAACTGTGATATGTGGTGGCAGCACAAACCACACAGGTCGACAGGAAACTTTATAGTTTCAGTAACTAAAGGTTCCAGGAACTTAAAAGTTCCTGAACTGTTGGTGAAAAAGGGGCTTCACACACACAGTCATTGCATTTAGTAAGAACACAAACGATGTGTGGGGACAATAAAAGCAAATATGAAGCGATAAATGTGCAGTTTGATGATGAATAAACGCCTATTTGAAGTGTAATCATTTTCAAAAGCAGCTGTGCTGTTTGAATAGTGCTCGGGGAGAAGAACGCGTGGTGCGCCATGGAAGGCAAAACCACGCCGAACTCCCCCCTTCACCAAGCGCGGTCCCCGGCGCGTATGACGCCGATTGACCGGAGAAAAAGACAAAAAGAATGGACGACGGGGAGAAAGAGGAGGTGGAGGAAGGGAAAGGGAGGAGGGGGGGATGGACACGCTTCTCTTCCAAGCCGGCCTGCACGCTGCGTGTTCGACTCCGGGGCGAGGAAGTGCGGAGCCTCCACAGCCTGTGCACTGGTGTCCATTTGCACAAAAACACAACTAAGCCGCTCCACACCCTGCCGTGGACATCCACGGAGGCCGTGACGCAAGTGGTCTCCCTGGCCGGAGGAGCATGGATGAGGCTCGCATATATATAAAAAAAAACTATGTGGAAACTTAAAACGGCGAGATGGTTGTGTTTTCGAGAAGCCCCTGCGTGGGTATGGTGGCCGCCCGGACGCGTGCACTGATCCGCCAGGGGTAGGGGAGGGGGGGCGGCCCAAGTGGGACTTAGGAGCGCATTGACGGGCCATAAAGGGGGCCAGCGCGGTGACTATTGTGCTCCCTGTTTTGTGCCCAAGAGTCCCGAGTATTTACAAAAGGTTGGCCGGTGCTTGGCGGCGGTTAGGGCAGCTGCGCAAAAAAAAAAAAGCAGCGCCACCGTGGTTGCGCAGTGGCCGGACTTGCCGTGCACTTTTTGAGCAAACTGTCGTGTTTTCGCGTAAAGAAGCACCGGGCCCCCCCAGTCGCAGCGAAAATCTCCTGTTTACACGGTTTAATAGTGCATTAAAAGAGGCGCTAAAAGCGTGAATCGACGTCGAAATGCGCCTTTCACGCCGAAGTGGAGGCCGCCTGCAGCATGGCGGGGAAGTGCGGCGTAAAGACGAGCTGGTTAGAGGCTAAAAACACGCATAAACACGCTAATCGCACGGGCAATGGCGCCATGGAAGCACCCAGGGGCCGTAGGAGCTCGTCGAGCCCGGCCGGGGCCGTGCTAATGTGCGCCAAAGCACGCAGCACCTTGGCGCACAGGACCGGTGACCCCCTTCCATCTTTGCGCGTCCTCCGCCTCGGCTAGCCAGCCTCCGCCGGCACCCGTTTTTCGGTGCGAAAACACGCCGTGCGCTCCCCGGCGGGGCGAACGCGTCGTGCGATGGCCGCCCCGGAGCCCCCCCTGGAAGTGTGCTCGCCGCGGCCGGGCAGAAACGAGAGGGCGATGACGCCATTTTCTACACAAACAAGCTCGCTCGGGGAGCCCGAAGCGGAGCCGCCGAGAGCAGCTTTAGCATCGGGATATCAACGCGGAACAAGCCGCCCTACCTTGTCGAATGCTGTAACGTCGGCGGCGTGTTCGGGGCGGCGGGAAGGTGCTGGGACTTGGGATCCGGTTGGTGTTCGTTGCACCGCGAGCCGCTCGTCTTTGTGCACCCAGAGAGGAGCCTCTCTCTCCGCGCCGAGGCTGCCTCTGCGCAAAGGTGCACACTCCACTTCCTTCCCGTCCTGCGAGCACAGCGACACGGGTGACTAATTACACGCACGCACACACCAAAAAAAACAAAAATAACAGTCACACCAAAACAAAAAAGCACACGACGCGTCGCCTTTATGATCCCGTTTGATTTGCACTCCAGCTTTTATCCAAAGGCCACAAACGTCTAGCGCCAATTTGTGTCGCCCCCAAAACGCACCGGCAAGCCTTTGAGGACGCAGACACCCCCAAAATACACCCTAAACTTCACTTTGTGGGGGACAACATCCACATGTGTGGGCATTTATTCCTAAAAAAAAAAAAAAACACCACATATTTTTAAAAGGATAAACCCTGTGGCGTATATTGTCAACAACCTTTGGAGATATACTTGATCAAGTGTTTGCTTACAAATTAATGATCTTCCTGACAAATAGTGCACTTCCGTGTTAAAATATGCACTTTTACGAAGAAAGACACAACTACAAGTCCAACTAAATGCATGCAAATGACAGCGATAATGCAGTTTGTAAAGTCAAACAAAACATTATTTAAACCACAACTTGTAAATAAATGACTGTAAAAGCAGCCATTTTGTCAAAGTCCTGCTTGTAAATAAATACTAGCTTGTTTGTGTAAAATGAGCTCGATAAAGTTGTTCTATAGTTTATAAACTCAGTACAAGCTGGTGTTTGATATTAATGTAACAATGCGAACATGGTTACATTATTTAGAAGAAAACCATCAACTGTACGCTGTTTGTGTGCTAAGCTAACAGATCAAGCTAATGTCAACATTGAGCAGCCTGTCACTTTAAATAACCAAACAATTAAAAATGTATACATTCAGCACAATCAATAAGTGACCAAAATGTGATATATTGGTATGGTACGTGCCGTTTAGCAACTGTAAAACACACATTTCATTATATTCTAAACCCTAATCAAATAAATGACCGTAAAAGCAGCCATTTTGTCAAAGTCCTGCTTGTAAATAAATACTAGCTTGTTTGTGTAAAATGAGCTCGATAAAGTTGTTCTATAGTTTATAAACTCAGTACAAGGTGGTGTTTGATATTAATGTAACAATGTGAACATGGTTACATTATTTAGAAGAAAACCATCAACTGTATGCTGTATGTGTGCTAAGCTAACAGATCAAGCTAATGTCAACATTGAGCAGCCTGTCACTTTAAATAACCAAACAATTAAACATTTATACATTCAGCACAATCAATAAGTGACCAAAATGTGATATATTGGTATGGTACGTGCCATTTAGCAACTCTAAAACACACATTTCATTATATTCTAAACCCTAATCAAATAAATGACCGTAAAGGCAGCCATTTTGTCAAAGTCCTGCTTGTAAATAAATACTAGCTTGTTTGTGTAAAATGGGCTCGATAAAGTTGTTCAATAGTTTATAAACTCAGTACAAGGTGGTGTTTGATATTAATGTAACAATGCGAACATGGTTACATTATTTAGAAGAAAACCCTCAACTGTATGCTGTTTGTGTGCTAAGCTAACAGATCAAGCTAATGTCAACATTGAGCAGCCTGTCACTTTAAATAACCAAACAATTAAAAATGTATACATTCAGCACAATCAATAAGTGACCAAAATGTGATATATTGGTATGGTACGTGCCGTTTAGCAACTCTAAAACACACATTTCATTATATTCTAAACCCTAATCAAATAAATGACCGTAAAGGCAGCCATTTTGTCAAAGTCCTGCTTGTAAATAAATACTAGCTTGTTTGTGTAAAATGAGCTCGATTAAGTTGTTCTATAGTTTATAAACTCAGTACCACCCGCTGGTGTTTGATATTAATGTAACAATGCGAACATGGTTACATTATTTAGAAGAAAACCATCAACTGTATGCTGTTTGTGTGCTAAGCTAACAGATCAAGCTAATGTCAACATTGAGCAGCCTGTCACTTTAAATAACCAAACAATTAAAATGTATACATTCAGCACAATCAATAAGTGACCAAAATGTGATATATTGGTATGGTACGTGCCGTTTAGCAACTCTAAAACACGCATTTCATTATATTCTAAACCCTAATCAAATAAATGACCGTAAAGGCAGCCATTTTGTCAAAGTCCTGCTTGAAAAATAAATACTAGCTTGTTTGTGTAAAATGAGCTCGATTAAGTTGTTCTATAGTTTATAAACTCAGTACAAGGTGGTGTTTGATATTAATGTAACAATGCGAACATGGTTACATTATTTAGAAGAAAAGCATCAAGTGTATGCTGTTTGTGTGCTAAGCTAACAGATCAAGCTAATGTCAACATTGAGCAGCCTGTCACTTTAAATAACCAAACAATTAAAAATGTATACATTCAGCACAATCGATAAGTGACCAAAATGTGATATATTGGTATGGTACGTGCCGTTTAGCAACTCTAAAACACACATTTCATTATATTCTAAACCCTAATCATATAAATGACCGTAAAAGCAGCCATTTTGTCAAAGTCCTGCTTGTAAATAAATACTAGCTTGTTTGTGTAAAATGAGCTCGATTAAGTTTAAGTTGTTCTATAGTTTATAAACTCAGTACCACCCACTGGTGTTTGATATTAATGTAACAATGCGAACATGGTTACATTATTTAGAAGAAAACCATCAACTGTATGCTGTTTGTGTGCTAAGCTAACAGATCAAGCTAATGTCAACATTGAGCAGCCTGTCACTTTAAATAACCAAACAATTAAAAATGTATACATTCAGCACAATCAATAAGTGACCAAAATGTGATATATTGGTATGGTACGTGCCGTTTAGCAACTCTAAAACACACATTTCATTATATTCTAAACCCTAATCAAATAAATGACCGTAAAGGCAGCCATTTTGTAAAAGTCCAGCTTGTAAATAAATACTAGCTTGTTTGTGTAAAATGAGCTCGATAAAGTTGTTCTATAGTTTATAAACTCAGTACAAGGTGGTGTTTTATATCTATGTAACAACGCGGAGAGGAAAATACCATGGTTACATTATTTAGAAGAAAACCATCAACTGTATGCTGTTTGTGTGCTACGCTAACAGATCAAGCTAATGTCAACATTGAGTAGTCTGATTCTTTAAAACTAATCAATTAAAAATGTATGTATTTAGCACATAACTGAGTGACCAAAATGTGATATATTGGTATGGTACGTGCCGTTTAGCAACTCTAAAATGCACATCTCATCATATTCTAAACCCTAATCAAAATAATTGACAGTAAAAGCAGCCATTTTGCCAAAGTCCAGCTTGTAAATAAATATTAGCTTGTTTGTGTAAAATGAGCCTGATAAAGTTGTTCTATAGTTTATAAACTCAGTACAAGGTGGTGTTTGATATTAATGTAACAACGCGAAGAGGAAAATACCATGGTTACATTATTTAGAAGAAAACCATCAACTGTATGCTGTTTGTGTGCTAAGCTAACAGATCAAGCTAATGTCAACATTGAGTAGTCTGATTCTTTAAAAAACAAAACAATTAAAAATGTACGTATTTAGCACAATCAATGAGTTACCAGAATGTGATATATTGGTATGGTATAAGCCGTTTAGCAACTCTAAAACACACATTTCATCACATTCTAAACCCTAATCAAAATAAATAACCGTAAAGGCAGCCATTTTCTAAAAGTCCAGCTTGTAAATAAATACTAGCTTGTTTGTGTAAAATGAGCTTGATAAAGTTGTTCTATAGTTTATGAACTCAGTACAAGGTGGTGTTTAAGGAGGTGTTTGATATTAATGTAACAACGCGAAGAGGAAAATACCATGGTTACATTATTTAGAAGAAAACCATCAACTGTATGCTGTTTGTGTGCTAAGCTAACAGATCAAGCTAATGTCAACATTGAGTAGTCTGATTCCTTAAAAAACAAAACAATTAAAAATGTAAGTATTTGGCACAATCAATGAGTGACCAAAATGTGATATATTGGTATGGTACGTGCCGTTTAGCAACTCTAAAATGCACATCTCATCATATTCTAAACCCTAATCAAAATAATTGACAGTAAAAGCAGCCATTTTGCCAAAGTCCAGCTTGTAAATAAATATTAGCTTGTTTGTGTAAAATGAGCCTGATAAAGTTGTTCTATAGTTTATAAACTCAGTACAAGGTGGTGTTTGATATTAATGTAACAACGCGAAGAGGAAAATACCATGGTTACATTATTTAGAAGAAAACCATCAACTGTATGCTGTTTGTGTGCTAAGCTAACAGATCAAGCTAATGTCAACATTGAGTAGTCTGATTCTTTAAAAAACAAAACAATTAAAAATGTACGTATTTAGCACAATCAATGAGTTACCAGAATGTGATATATTGGTATGGTATAAGCCGTTTAGCAACTCTAAAACACACATTTCATCACATTCTAAACCCTAATCAAAATAAATAACCGTAAAGGCAGCCATTTTCTAAAAGTCCAGCTTGTAAATAAATACTAGCTTGTTTGTGTAAAATGAGCTTGATAAAGTTGTTCTATAGTTTATGAACTCAGTACAAGGTGGTGTTTAAGGAGGTGTTTGATATTAATGTAACAACGCGAAGAGGAAAATACCATGGTTACATTATTTAGAAGAAAACCATCAACTGTATGCTGTTTGTGTGCTAAGCTAACA
>NC_084742.1:71257503-71272503 GCF_033978785.1 Entelurus aequoreus
GGTTTGTATATTGAGGACCAAAAGCCCTTGTCAAAGAGACGTTTTGATGTCATTCCCGGGTTTGGTCCATGTTTATGTATTTACTATTCAGACAGTTCCATGAGAAGTTCTGGCTTGGAACCTCATGTTTCTCCAAGTCTGCAAGCGTCGAACAGAACGACTCTGGAACTGGCAGAGAGCCTGGAACACCTTCGGGGAGTAAAGATGTCAGCCAGATAGAACCAAGATGGAGTAAGCCCTTTGTTGTTCACAATGGCCTCCACTTCATCAAGGCGTTGATTGCCCTCCCGGACGATTGGGGTGTTGGGGGTAAAAAAGCAGGTCAGCGAGGACACAGAAGTTTCACCAATGACACGCTTGGAACAACAGGTCAATTCTGCACTTTGTTTTTATTTGGAATAAATATTTGGGAGTATTTTAGCCGTTTTTGCCAAGTTTGAACATGAATGCAGATATGCCAACGGTAATTGCAGCCATCAATTGATTCCAATTAATCTCCGCTCCGAGTGGACCCGACGGTACCCGAGGCCCACCTGTTTGTGGGATTCACCCAGGGTGAGGATGGCACGTGCCTGAAGGAGCCACCGACGTCCTTTTTGGCAACGGCATAAAGCAGAAACAGACTGTGCTCATCCTGGAACGTCCGAGCTGCTTCCAACGCTCATCCATCACGCCTTCACTCTCTCCATCATTAAATTGGAGAAGCAAAACTTAAAGTGCGACGTTTTTTTTTTGTAATGGGCGAACGGCAGAAAGTCGATGTATGCATGTGTTTAAACAAGGGGGGGGGGGGCGACTTCATAAAGATGGCGGGTTTTCTTTATTTTCTTCTCTTTTCTATTAACTCAAAGTACAGCGGTCTAATCGGTGGGAAATGGAAGAGTAATGACTCGTGGTTGTGCAACGTTGTCAAGGACGGACAAAGTGACTCAATGGGGAGAAAAACAACTTTAAATTCTTTCTTTTCTCTCGAAAAGAAAGAAAATTGCCAGTTACTTGTGCCGCGAACCGAAGGCCACAAAACCACAGGACAAGAAACATGGTTTTTAAGGGCTTGCAGCAAAGACATAATTATATATACAAGGTGGTAATGAAAAACATTGGAAAATTGTTTGAACGTTCTTTAATATCAGCAATTTCAACATCAAATGTGAAACTTGTGTGGTATTAACTCATAACAAAAAGGTTTGACATAATTTGTATGTATATGTATATGTATGTATACTGTGCATGTTTTTGTGTATTATATATATATATATATATATATATATGTATATATCTATGTATATGTGTATATATGTATGAAGATGTGTATATGTACATATGTATGTTTTTGTCTGTATATATATGTATGTGTATATATGTATATGTGTGTATATATATAAATGTGTATGTATATATATATATTATATATATATATATATATATATATATATATGTATATATTTTTATATATATATTATATATTTTGTCTGTATATATATGTATATGTATATGTATGTGTATATTTATATGTGTATATGTATGCATGTGTATATATATATATATATATATATATATATATATATATATATATATTATATATATATATATATATATATATATATCTATTATATATATATATATATATATATATATATATATATATATAATATATATATATATATATATATAATATATATATATATATATATATATATATATATATATAATATATATATATAATATATAATATATATATATATATATATATATATATATATATATATATATATAATATATATATATATATTATATATAATTATATATATATATATATATATATATAATATATATATATAATATATATATATATATATATATATATATATATATATATATATATATGTGACCTTAAAACCAAAGTTTGTACAGAACCGTCCTTAATGACACACGCCGTTTTCAAGAGGCCTACTGCAAAACAGTAGCCAAGAAACCTCTATATCAGGGATCATTAATCGAATAATCCAAGTACATACACATATACTTTCTTATACGTACCGGGGACATATATTTTTAAGAACTTACAGCAATAACACTATTCAAAGATCTTGTATATCTAGGGTTTGCTCAAAGATCTTCAAGAGCTAGGGTTTGGTCAAAGATCTTCTATATCTAGGGTTTGGTCACATATATTCTATAGCTAGGGGTTTGGTCAAATATCTTCTGTAGCTAGGATTTGGTCAAATATCTGCTATACCTCGGGTTTGGTCAAATATCTTCTACATGTAGGGTTTGGTCAAATATCTTCTACATGTAGGGTTTGGTCAAATGTCTTCTGTATCTAGGGTTTGGTCACAGATCTTCTACATGTAGGGTGTTGGTCAAATATCTTCTAAAGCTAGGGTTTGGTCAAAGATATTCTATGCCTAAGGTTTGGTCAAATATCTTCTATAGATAGGGTTTGATTAAAGATCTTCTATAGCTAGGGTTTGGTCAAAGATATTCTATATCTAGGGTTTTGGTCAAATATCTTCTATATCTAGGGTTTGGTCAAAGATCTTCTATATCTAGGGTTTGGTCAAACATCTTCTATAGCTAGGGTTTGGTCAAATATCTTCTATACCTAGGGTTTGGTCAAATACATTCTATAGCTAGGGTTTGCTTAAAAATCTTTTATAGCTAGGGTTTGGTCAAAGATCTTCAATATCTAGGGTTTGGTCAAAGATCTTCTATATCTAGGGTTTGGTCACATATATTCTATAGCTAGGGTTTGGTCAAATATCTTCTATAGCTAGGATTTGGTCAAACATATTATATACCTCGGGTTTGGTCAAATATCTTCTACATGTAGGGTTTGGTCAAATATCTTCTACATGTAGGGTTTAGTCAAATATCTTCTGTAACTAGGGTTTGGTCACAGATCTTCTACATGTAAAGTTTGGTCAATTATATTCTGTATCTAGGGTTTGGTCAAATATCTTCTATAGCTAGGGTTTGGTCAAAGATAGTCTATACCTAAGCTTTGGCCAAATATCTTCTATAGCTAGGGCTTGATTAAAGATCTTCTATAGCTAGGGTTTGGTGAAAGACATTCTATATCTAGGGTTTGGTGAAAGATATTCTTTGTCTAGAGTTTGGTCAAAGATCTTCTATAGCTAGGGTTTGCTGAAAGATATGCTATATCCAGGGTTTGGTGAAAGACATTCTATATCTAGGGTTTGGTCAAAGATCTTCTATAGCTAGTGTTTGGTCAGATATCGTCTATAGCTAGGGTTTGGTCAAATACATTCCATAGCTAGGGTTTGGTCAGAGATCTTCTATAGATAGTGTTTGGTAAAATATCGTCTATAGCTAGGGTTTGGTCAAATATATTCTATAGCTAGGGTTTGGTCAAAGATCTTCTATAGCAAGTGTTTGGTCAAAGATCTTCTATATCTAGGGTTTGCTCAAAGTTCTTCAATAGCTAGGGTTTGATCAAAGATCTTCTATAGCTAGAGTTTGGTCAAATATCTTCTATACCTAGGGTTTGGTCAAAGATCTTCTCTATCTGGGGTTTGGTTGAAAGCTTCCAAGTGATTCTATATTTCGGGGCAACCACGGTTCGTACCAAACCATAATGATGATGCACCGATACACCCCTAGCTACTGTACATGACAGGAGCTCCTGCAAAAATATTTGTGGTAGTCAAAGATCTTTATATCTAGGACCAAACCACACCATGATCTTCAGACCAAAGTTCATACCGGACCGTCGCCATGATGTACCGATACACCCCCAGCTATAAGAGCTACTTCTAAAACACTATCAACGGTTCTTTACATGAAAGCACCCATAGCCATTTTCACAGAAGACCCTCTGCCGCTAACCGCAGCCACGGAACGTTCTGTAAGAATCATTTGTAATAAACGTGTCGCCAAGCGTACTATTCTTGTCAGACTGCGGCAATTTGTACAAACATATCCCGGAGTCAATCAGGGGGAAGAGAAGTGCGGTGAACCGGATGGATTTCACTGATGGATGCTTTTCACAAGTATTCAGGTATGCGTGAAGACATGGAGTAAAACTTTGAAAGTGCTTTTAAGTTAGCACTTTCCCAGACCTCCAGAGACAGGTTCCTCATTAAAAAGACGCCAGGTCTTTGGATGAAAGCCACCTTGCTTTTTGCAAGGATTGATTCATTGATTGATCGGCGTTGCACGGGGAGAGTTAATCCCGGACTGCGGTGCCAGGTTGTTTTGTGCTATTGGCGACCCTGCAAACTTATCCAAAAGTGCTCGGTGGTTGCAGTTTGGAAGGACAACAGAAAAGTCAAGTCGGACTTCAGCTTTCATTGTTGTTGTGTGTGATTCTGCTTGCAAACCCCCACTCCTCACCGTGACTATCAGTTGATTGTCATTATCAATCAATCAATCAATCAATCAATCTTTATTTATATAGCCCTAAATCACAAGTGTCTCAAAGGGCTGCACAAGCCACAACGACATCCTCGGTTCAGAATCCACATAAAGGCAAGGAAAAACTCACAACCCAGTGGGATGACAATGAGAATGACTATGAGAAACCTTGGAGAGGACATTCTATATCTAGGGTTTGGTGAAAGATCTTCTATATCCAGGGTTTGGTCAAAGATATTCTATATTTATGGTTTGGTGAAAGACATTCTATATATCTAAGGTTTGGTGAAATATAATCTTTATCTAGGGTTTGGTGAAAGATACTCTATAGCTAGGGTTTGGTGAAATATATTCTATATCTAGGGTTTGGTCAAAGATCTTCTATATCCAGGGTTTGGTCAAAGATATTCTATATTTATGGTTTGGTGAAAGACATTCTATATATCTAAGGTTTGGTGAAAGATATTCTATATCTAGGGTTTGGTCAAAGATATTCTATATTTATGGTTTGGTGAAAGACATTCTATATATCTAAGGTTTGGTGAAATATAATCTTCATCTAGGGTTTGGTGAAATATATTCTATAGTTAGGGTTTGGTGAAAGATATTATATATCTAAGGTTTGGTGAAAGACATTCTATATATCTAAGGTTTGGTGAAATATAATCTTTATCTAGGGTTTGGTGAAAGACATTCTATATATCTAAGGTTTGGTGAAAGACATTCTATATATCTAAGGTTTGGTGAAATATATTCTATATCTAGGGTTTGGTCAAAGATCTTCTATGTGTTTTGCCTGAGTGCCTGCACAGGACAGGTTATTATTTATTGATTTTTTTTATTAATTTAAGAATGGGTTTTTTTGTTTTTTTATTGACACCCCTATCAGCTTCCTCAAATTATTTTTTCCTTCACCGTCCCTAATACTTTGACCTCCCGGCATTCACACAGCTGCTCCTCATCAAGTCCTTCTTCTTTTTTTTTATCTTTTTTTTTTTTGTGTGTAATTCATCTCTTCACACTTCAGCGATCTTCCCCGCTAACAAGTTAAACATGCGCATCTCTCATCGGCGGCGAGCTAATTAGCATTCCGAGAGGCCCGAGCCCGCCGTAATTGCAACGCTCGCGTACGCGAGTTAATCTACAATTCCAGTCCCATTTATTCAGAGTGCATCATCACCCAGCACAGGTCCCAGAGCGCATCATAAAACACGCACACGGATAATAAACAATACAACCTACGTGACACTAATCCTGCACGCCTTGTGTATTCAACGCAAGTCGCTGGGAGTGTGTGTGTGTGTGTGTGTGTGTGTGTGTGTGTGTGTGTGTGTGTGTGTGTGTGTGTGTGTGTGTGTGTGTGTGTGTGTGTGTGTGTGTGTGTGTGTGTGTGTGTGTGTGTGTGTGTGTGTGTGTGTGTGTGTGTGTGTGTGTGTGTGTGTGTGTGTGCACTTGTCTCACCATCCTTGTGTGGACATACACTTGCCACCCTTTCTGTGAGGATCTTTTAACTTGTGAGGACATTTGCCTGGTCCTCACAACTACAAAAGTAAAATATTTGTTTTACTTTGTGTGTTTTGCATTCTGAAGTGAGGTTGCAACTAGGGATGTCCGATAAATGCTTTAAAATGTAATATCGGAAATTATCGGTATCGTTTTTTTAATTATCGGTATCGTTTTTTGTTGTTGTTTTGTTTTTTTTTGGTTTTTATTAAATCAACATAAAAACACAAGATACACTTACAATTATTGCACCAACCCAAAAAACCTCCCTCCCCCATTTACACTCATTCACACAAAAGGGTTGTATTTTTTTTGTTATTAATATTCTGGTTCCTACATTATATATCAATATATATCAATACAGTCTGCAAGGGATACAGTCCGTAAGCACACATGATTGTGCGTGCTGCTGCTCCACTAATAGTACTAACCTTTAACAGTTAATTTTACTCATTTTCATTCATTACTAGTTTCTATGTAACTGTTTTTATATTGTTTTACTTTCTTTTTTATTCAAGAAAATGTTTTTAATTTATTCATCTTATTTTATTAATTTTTTAAAAAAGTACTTTATCTTCACCATACCTGGTTGTCCAAATTAGGCATAATAATGTGTTAATTCCACGACTGCATATATCGGTTGATATCGGTATCGGTTGATATCGGTATCGGTAATTAAAGAGTTGGACAATATCGGAATATTGGATATCGGCAAAAAGCCATTATCTGACATCCCTAGTTGCAACTCTCTACTCCCATCTAGGGCTAGATGTATATTTTTTCATCATTCTAGCTATAGTGGAAAGGGGGGCCCTCACAACCCACTAACCAAACGTGGGTCCACACAAAGTAGGCAAGACATGTGTGTGTGTGTGTGTGTGTGTGTGTGTGTGTGTGTGTGTGTGTGTGTGTGTGTGTGTGTGTGTGTGTGTGTGTGTGTGTGTGTGTGTGTGTGTGTGTGTGTGTTGTTATGACACTGATGCTGCAAACAAAGACAATTAACCATCCTCACCTGTCATTTAGTCACCTTCTATCAGTAAAGTAAATATTGTTCCAACAACTTTCCTGGCGGTCATTGTGCGGATCCACGGTTAAGAATGACATTATGATAAAGCTGCTGCATTATTCAGGAAGGCTTTTTACTACTTTAGTGCACTCGCAGCGATGTTAAAGTCACTAATGGAAGCAGGACTTGCAGCCTGGAACGCCCACTCTTCTCCGGTGTGCATGCACATAGTTGCTGCTGGTCTTGTCAGTGGTATTTACTGCACTTTATACTCACCCACACCCACATGACCTGCACTGTCAACAACCACATGTCCATTGTATACCAAAATGTATTTCGATGCTTGTCTGTACTTTTCTAAATAAAGGGGACCACACAAAAAAAAAAAAGGCATTATTTGCTTTACTTTAACAAAAAACTACCTGAGGGTGCATTAAACATGTGTTTATTATTGCAATTTAGTCCTTGAATAATCAAACAATCAATGTTTACTTATATAGCCCTAAATCCAGGCCTGGCCCTAACCAACCTGGCGCCCTAGGCAAGATTTTAGGTGGCGCCCCCCCACATCGGCAGTGAAGTGTATATACTCACACAAAAAAAACGAATAGCTTTGTCTTTGACCTTTTTTTTTTACTTAAAGAAAGCAAATCAACGTATTATATGAGAATGTTATGTTATGATTATCTTTAACCGAATCACAGCAGTGCTCAAATTAAAAAACAGCATTCCCTCTCATGTGATATTGCTTAATTAACATTAATGATGTGCACTTTAACAACTAGGCTTACAACTATACCTAATATATAAAGGGGTGGAAAAGTGACTATTACCTGCAGGGCAAACATTAGCTAACCAGAAGGCAATAACAATGTAAACAAAAAACACCTGCTTAAAAGATGTAATACAAATGTCCCTGAGGAATGTAAGGTGGGAGTACTGTAATTACCTAACGTTACATTATTGTTTTCCATAACAATTTAGCCCCCTCCACAATATTAACCCGACGTTAAAACAGAACTAGCTATTTATTGATTAGCAATTGCTGAATCATGTAACATTAGCTTAATGCTAAAAAAGCCAGGTTACTGTCACATTCTGTAACAGACAAATAATTTCATGTAGGCTAACGTTACCTACCTGCTACCTCTGTCTTTTTCTCGTTTCTCCTCCTCTTCTTTTCTCTTTTTTCTTTCCTGGGCACCTGACAGTTTTGGCCGTTTTGACATCTTGTGTTGAAGGGAGGGGGGCACACCGTGCGGGGGGATGGGGGTGGGGGGGGGGGGGCGTAATGTTGTAAGAAATAATATTTCTATTAAATAGGCTTTACTTTGCATTTTAATTAACGTGGGATTATTTTTTGTATTTAGAAATAATAGTACCAACTTTTTTTTTTTTTTTTTTTCTCCAACATTCGTGGCACTGGCGTGGCGCCCCCTGATGGACGGCGCCCTTAGCATTTGCCATCATATTGCAGTCTACACGTATCTCTTATGTGTGGCTGCCATCATATTGCAGTCTACATGTATATCTTCTGTGTGACGTCCATCATATTGCAGTCTACACGTATCTCTTATGTGTGACTGCCATCATATTGCAGTCTACACGTATATCTTATGTGTGACGGCCATCATATTGCAGTCTACAAGTATCTCTTATGTGTGACTGCCATCATATTGCAGTCTACACGTATATCTTATGTGTGACGGCCATCATATTGCAGTCTACACGTATCTCTTATGTGTGGCTGCCATCATATTGCAGTCTACATGTATATCTTATGTGTGACGTCCATCATATTGCAGTCTACACGTATCTCTTATGTGTGACTGCCTTCATATTGCAGTCTACACGTATCTCTTATGTGTGACTGCCATCTACTGGTCACACTTATCATTTCACCACGTAACAAATAAAATATCTTCGAGGTTGGTAAGCAAAACCAGAATTATGCCATACATTAGGCGCATCGGGTTATAAGGCACACTGTCGAGTTTTGAGTAAAAAAAATGATTTTAAGTGCGCATTATAGTCTGGAAATTACAGTATTTTGATTTTCCAAATTTAAATTAAACCAAAAGTCACTAGTTTTTGAAAATGAACGTGGTCAGACCGTTAAAGACACGGCCCTAAACGAGCATTCATGCCAGGAGTCGGCCATCATGACATTAAATACCGCAGACCAGTGCAGTTGTTTAGTTTGCCGTGAGGGTCTGTGTGGGTTTTACTTCAACTTGGAAATAATACTTTTCCTACCTGGCCGCTCGCTTCCCGTTAAATGCATCAACCGGCCGCGGAATGCGATGTGCATCTGGCTCCTGTCCCTCGTAGCACGCCTAACAACTGGCAGGAGCTGCGTGAGTCAGCCATTTCCATACGAGGAGGCTCTTGGTGAACCCTCTTCTGCAGCCTTGACACACATTCCTTTGGACATCACCGCCTGAGGAGAGGGAACATTACAGTGGCTTCCATTATTCGTGTGGCCGGGGGGGCATTCCGACCTGTGCTGTCTCAATTTAAAGGGTCTCCTTTCCTGGGATTGATCAACGTTTAACGCCTGGAGACTCTCAAAGCCCCGATTAAGAACTTTCAGTTTTGGTGGATTTTGGTGGCGCAAAGTGGTAGTGTTTTTTTTTCCCAGAAGAAGACCACATTTCCCATGAGGACTAGTGCATTAAAAAAAGAGCGGTCCACCCCCGGGTCCCGACTTTGGGGTGAACCGCTCGCCTGTGCATCGGTTGGGGACGTCTCTGCGCTGCTGACCTGTCTCCGCTCGGGATGGTCTCCTGCTGGCCCCACTATGGACTGGACTTTCACAATATTATGTTAGATCCACTATGGACTGGACTTTCACAATATTATGTTAGATCCACTATGGACTGGACTCTCACACTATTATGTTAGATCCACTATGGACTGGACTCTCACACTATTATGTTAGATCCACTATGGACTGGACTCTCACAATACTATGTTAGATCCACTATGGACTGGACTCTCACTATTATGTTAGATCCACTATGGACTGGACTTTCACAATATTATGTTAGATCCACTATGGACTGGACTCTCACACTATTATGTTAGATCCACTATGGACTGGACTCTCACAATACTATGTTAGATCCACTATGGACTGGACTCTCACACAATTATGTTAGATCCACTGTGGACTGAACTCTCACTATTATGTTAGATCCACTATGGACTGGACTCTCACACTATTATGTTAGATCCACTATGGACTGGACTCTCACACTATTATGTTAGATCCACTGTGGACTGGACTCTCACACTATTATGTTAGATCCACTGTGGACTTGTCTCTCACACTATTATGTTAGATCCACTATGGACTGGACTCTCACTATTATGTTAGATCCACTACGAACTGGACTCTCACTTTTATGTTAGATCCACTATGGGCTGGACTCTCACTATTATGTTAGATCCACTACGAACTGGACTCTCACTATTATGTTAGATCCACTATGGACTGGACTTTCACACTATCAATTTAGATCCACTATGGACTGGACTCTCACTTTTATGTTAGATCCACTATGGACTGAACTCTCACTATTATGTTAGATCCACTATGGACTGGACTTTCACACTATTATGTTAGATCCACTATGGACTGGACTCTCACTTTTATGTTAGATCCACTATGGACTGGACTCTCACTATTATGTTAGATCTACTATGGACTGGACTTTCACAATATTATGTTAGATCCACTATGGACTGGACTCTCACTATTAAGTTAGATCCACTATGGACTGGACTCTCACTATTATGTTAGATCTACTATGGACTGGACTCTCACTATTATGTTAGATCCACTTTGGACTGCACTCTCACTATTATGTTGGATCCACTATGGACTGGACTCTCACTACTATGTTAGATCCACTATGGACTGTACTCTCACAATATTATGCTAGATCCACTCGACGTCCATTGCACCGGTGGCCCGGGGGGAGGGGGGACCCCACATCTGCGGTCCCCTCCAAGGTTTCTCATTGTCCCATTGGGTCGAGTTTTTCCTTGCCCTCATGTGGGATCTGAGCCGAGGATGTCGCTGTGGCTTGTGCAGCCCTTTGAGACACTCGTGATTTAGGGCTATATGAATAAACATTGATAGGCTCCAGCACCCCCTGCCACCCCGAAAGGGATAAGCGGTAGAAAATGGATGGGATGGATGGATGATTGATTGATTGATTGATTGATATAGCGTGTTGCGTCTGACCAGTCTTCCTCTCAGGGAATAAAAGTCACTGGTCAATCCCAAGTTCTTTCAGATGACATATATGTTGAGTAAGAAGGACCATCAAGACAGAATAGGAATATTATCAAGTTTTACTAAACCTTTAGGAGACCACCCTTACAATGTGGTAATACCAGCATCTAAAAGCGGTCTGAAAATCAAACGGGAAGAGACAACTTATTGAATACGAAAACATCCCCCATCCTGCTCAGAAAGGAATACAGCGTATACTGATAAGGTAAAAAGGGAGTACACCATACTCCCACATTTCAACGCCTTCGAAGTAAGGCACAGAGTTTACTTGCGGACATAAGATACAAGCATAAAGAGTACACACAGGAAAATATTAGCTGCTTTAAACATGACTATGAATATAGAAAGAACCCTTAAAAATATATGCATTCTCCACAAGTGCCATACTGACATGATGCCCGCTGTAATATTGGCACAAATATCTAATGGCTATTCCGGATGTCAGCAACCCGCGGTAATATTGTCCCGTGTGTACTCTTTATGCTCGTATCTTATGCCCGCAAGTAAACTCTGTGCCTTACCTCGAAGGCGTTGAAATGTGGGAGTATGGTGTACTCCCTTTTTACCTGATCAGTATTAGAACAATGAGGCTGGTATTCCTTTCTGGGCAGGGTGGGGGCTGTTTTCGTATCCAATAAGTTGTCTCTTCCCGTTGGATTTTCAGACCGCTTCTAGATGCTGGTATGACCGCATTGTAAGGGTGGTCTTCTAAAGCTTTAGTAAAACTTGATAATATTCCTATTCTGTCTTGATGGTCCTTCTTACTCAACATATATGCCATCTGAAAGAACTTGGGATTGACAAGTGACTTTTATTCCCTGAGAGGCTCTTTAGCGGCGCCCTGTTGGCTCCATGGAGCTTTTTCGAGAATGTATGGAAATGGGGGAAAAAAAATGGGGTGAAAAATAAATTTTGTGTTGTAATATGATTTCTGTAGGACAAACATGACACAATATGTTTGTGTCTATGCTTCACTGATGAGAGTATTTGACGAGCGCCGTTTTTGTCCCACTCATTTCAGCGGCCCTTGAACTCACCGTCTTGTGGACCGTGACTCAGCCGTTTGTGCGCATGTACAACTTTCTCCGACGCTGCCACGGAAAGACGTGTTTCATGCCACTCCTCCTTTGTCGCATTTTGTCCACCAAACATTTTTATGCTGTGCGTGAATGCACAAAGGTGAGCCTTGTTGATGTCATCGACTTGTGCGGAGTGCTAACCAGGCATATTTGGTCACTGCATGACTGCAAGCTAATCGATGCTAACATGCTATTTGGACTAGCTGTATGTACATATTGCATCATTGTGCCTCGTTCGTAGGTATATTTAATTTCCTTTACTCATGTCCTCTGTGTATTTACTTTATTTTTCCATGTCTCATGATCTGATAGTTGTTTGTGTGCCATGTTGTTCCAGACCACAGCAAATGTTACCCATCTTGCAAAGATTGTAATAAATCCATTAGAAGAAGACAGCCTGTCCTTTCATTTGATTTGGACACACACATCTACACCTTTGGCCGCTCTAAGACAGTCATTTCCAGGAGTTACCTCACCCTCTGAGAAGTTGTACTAATGTTTTCCAATGTTGTTAAAATGTGTAGAATAAATATTACATTTCAACGTTTCTATCAACGAAGATTTGCGTCAGCCTGCGACACACAGTCATTTTGATAGTAGGCTAATATAGCTACTTAGCCACTTACTGTTAGAATAATTGTTTCTAAGTTATCACAAAAACTTTGAGTGCCCGGTGAGAAGCAAAAGCGGTCTTTGAAACCTACCAAGAAGAAGGCTTGTAAAACTCCACTGTGTGCGGGGGGCAGGGCCGGCCCGTGGCATAGGCCGTATAGGCAAATGCTAAGGGCGCCGTCCATTAGGGGGCGCCACGCCAGTGCCACAAATGTTGGAGAAAAAAAAGAAAAAAAAAGTTGGTACTATTATTTCTAAATAATAGACTGCAAAGTAAAGCCTATTTAATAGAAATATTATTTGCTACAACATTACCCCCACCCCCTCCCTTCCCGTATCATGACTGTTTATGGACGTCACCGCATCAAAAAATCAACACAAGATGTCAAAACGGCCAAAACTGTCAGGTGCCCAGGGAAGAAAAAAGAGAAAAGAAGAGGAGGAGAAACGAGAAAAAGACAGAGGTAGCAGGTAGGTAACGTTAGCCTACATGAAATTATTTGTCTGTTACAGAATGTGATAGTAACCTGGCTTTTTACCATTAAGCTAATGTTACATGATTCGGCAATTGCTAATCAATAAATAGCTAGTTCTGTTTTAACGTCAGGTTAATATTGTGGAGGGGGCTAAATTGTTATGGAAAATAATAATGTAACGTTAGGTAATTACAGTACTCCCACCTTACATTCCTCAGGGACATTTGTATTAGATCTTTTAAGCAGGTGTTTTTTGTTTACATTGTTATTGCCTTCTGGTTAGCTAATGTTTGCCCTGCAGGTAATAGCCACTTTTCCACCCCTTTATATATTAGGGATAGTTGTAAGCCTAGTTGTTAAAGTGCACATCATTAATGTTAATTAAGCAATATCACATGAGAGGGAATGCTGTTTTTTAATTTGAGCACTGCTGTGATTCGGTTAAAGATAATCATAACATAACATTCTCATATAATATGTTAATTTGCTTTCTTTAAGTAAAAAAAAAGGTCAAAGACAAAGCTATTCGGTTTCTTGTGAGTATATACACTTCACTGCCGATATGGGGGGGCGCCACCTAAAATCTTGCCTAGGGCGCCAGATTGGTTAGGGCCAGGCCTGGCGGGGGGAAGCAACATGAAGGGTTTTCTGTTTTCTTTCATGTATTGTAATCAACAGAAAGATATTGTTTTAAACCCAAGGACTACAAAGCGGAGAGAAGGCAGGATCTGCCCAAGTTCCAGACGACCTCTTTTTGAACCTCCTTTTTCAACTGTTTTACGAACCTCTTTTTGAACTCTTTTACGGCCTTTTCTGTGAACTGTTTACAACTAAATATTGTTGGACGATAAATGCTTTAGAATGTAATATCGGAAATTATCGGTATCGTTTTTTTTTTTATTATCGGTATCGTTTTATTTATTTTTAATTTTTTTAATTTTTTTTATTAAATCAACATAAAAAACACAAGATACACTTACAATTAGTGCACCAACCCAAAAAACCTCCCTCCCATTCATATTTGTAATTAATTAATGTAATTACGCTAACACATTTATTAGTGTCTGTGTTAGTATTATACATTTACAACACCATTCTCTTTGTTTACAGTTTTGCAAATGTCTTAGTAAACTGTGGAGTTATTGAGTCTGTTTAGCTGATTGGAGAGCTAGCTTCCACAGCTAGTGGGTCCATGGTGATGACTTCTGTTTTGTTTGATCCACCGTTTTACTGCCGTTACGAAACCATGAATTGATTAACGTGGACCCTGACCCTGACAGGCCGATATTATCGGACGATAAATGCTTTAGAATGTAATATCGGAAATTATCTGTATCGTTTTTTTTTTTTTATCGGTATCGTTTTATTTATTTCTGTATTTTTTTAAATTTTTTATTAAATCAACATAAAAAACACAAGATACACTTACAATTAGTGCACCAAGCCAAAAAACCTCCCTCCCCCATTTACACTCATTCACACTTAAGGGTTGTTTCTTTCTGTTATTATTTTCTGGTTCCTACATTATATATCAATTAGGGATGTCCGATAAGGCTTTTTGCCGATATCCGATATTCCGATATTGTCCAACTCTTTAATTACCGATACCGATATCAACCGATATATACAGTCGTGGAATTAACA